>NC_072735.1:66435612-66690347 GCF_026930045.1 Uloborus diversus | reverse complement strand
TTTAGAAGCGGAAAAACACTCATATATATTTTATTGTGTGTACTTATTCGAATTCAGTATAGACTAGACCTGGTAGAAAGATGTTTGACCTTGGACGAGCTCATTTATGTTGTGATTGGTCTTACATTGGCACAGTGCCAGTAATCGCAATCGCAACGCAAACTGGATTTCCTAGTGCCAATTTTAACAAATGAATTGTTTAAACTTAGTCTATCGAAAGTCTCAGCCTTATATTACACTTAATTTTCTAAATTAAGATGTCAAAAGAGATTTTATCTGAAGTGTTCGCTTCAAAAAAAATAAATAAATAAATAAAGAAAATAAATAAATAAATAAATAAAATAAAATAAAATGAAGAAGGAAAGAAAGAAAGAAAACTTACTCTTATTGGAATATTCAAGAAAGAAATCTCTCGCTGGCAAGTCTAATTTTAAACAGAGCAATTCGTGCAGCCCTTTGTATATCCACAATTCAAAGCGCTGGAAGTAAAAGCATCTGGATGACCGTTGGCCTACTTTTAGGCTAAGCTCCTCTTCACGCCCATGGCACTCATCTTACTTTGTATGAATCTAAAACATCTCAATAAGCATATAACCTAAAGAAAAAAGTTTTGTTGCTGAAATAAATGTGATAACTTTAACTCAAGATCGTGTAAAAACTAATTAAGTGTATTGAAAAAATATGTTATTCTAACTGGTGTAGTTTAAGCATGAACATGAAAAAGTTTTCTGATGTTTTTATTTAATATACATCTACTTTGCGTATTTAAATCATTAATCGGTTCCAGAAGTTAATTAAAAACCTCATTTAAATAGTTAAGTAAGACAACTTGATAAAGAGCAAGCTCAAACGAAAAAACTTGTCATTGATAAAAAATATTTAAAATAACTCATTACTTTTACCTCAGTTTACATTATCATTAAAATGAAATGACCTTATTTAAAACGCGTTGCTTAGCAGAGCTTTGTTATAAACTGTTTAAATTCTGATTAATTCTTTTGCTGCCTTTTCATGATCAATAGCAAGTCACAAGTGTTTTCGCATGTTCGTTTCGTTTACAGTTTTTAAAGTTGTGCATAACATTAATTGAAGAGGAAGGTAATGAACAAAATTAATTTTGCCATTACCGTTAAAAATTAACCCTTAAAAACGATTGAAACACAATTGTTATGCCGAATTATAAATATTTAAGCAAATAAATTATGAATATATAATATGATATGTATAACTATAACACTTATTTGTAAATTCAGGCGTGTGTACTTTATCATCATACTTGTAAATCGTTGCCAATAGTGAAACTAAGTTAATGAAGTTTTCACGATCCCGAAAAAAACATTTTTTAGTATCAAGTCTGACAAGAATTTCTGCTTTTATCAGAATGTATTAGTTTTCCTGTTCGGTAAAAAAAAAAAAAAGAAAGTCGAATTCTTTTCATCACATATTGAAGAGGGAAAAAAATAAGTTACGTACTATGATTATTGAAGGAGAACGTAATATTATTCGAAACAAAAATGTATTACAGGATCTTCAACTCATCGCAAACTTATTATACCCTGCAAGAGATAATTAACTAATTAAGAATATTTCTAATGCTGTCATGATTCGTAAGTTTTTTCTTTCTTCTTTTCTTTCAAACTTGTGAGACTTTCATGGAGAATAAATCGAAATTACTGGAAATGTACTTTTTATCAGTATAAAAGGCTTTAATATGATATAAAATATGAGTTTTTTTTTTGGTTATGCGGATGAACAAAATGTACCGAACCATTTAAAAAAGAAAAATCAACTTAAAAAAAACAGTTTATGTATTCTTAAATAATCTTTCATAGCGTCAAAAGTAAATTTGCTGTATTCAGACTTTTTTTTTTTTTTTTTTTGCCAGAGACGCATCATGGTGTAAATAAATAAATAAAAAATAGATTGACGGCTAAGTTTAGATACTTTGAGAAGTCTCTCAATTTCAGAATTAAAAAAAAAAAGAAAAGAAAAAAAAAAACATTCTTTTTCTTTTTTTTTAAAGCTAGAAATCAATTTTAATTTTTGCGATTTTCAAACAAAAGAACTTCTTAATTTTATCAGCCGAGACCTATATGTGTTATTCCTTTGTGCAAAATTTGTTCTTTAATTATACGAGGAAACTATTTTCCGTTCAAATCCACAGTACATCAAACGTAAGATCGCAGTTTTTCCGTCATAATTATATTACTATAATTTTGGATGCTATCCCATCCATGAAGTGGGTCTTGGTTAAAATTAAAAGAAATTTTTGCCTAAATCTAATGACTGATTTAGGCCAAGGGCAAGTGATTCGATGTTTACTGATTAAGCGTGCATTTCAAAGCACGAAACGGGAAATACAACTTGTTGATTTCTGTTGAAG
This sequence comes from Uloborus diversus, assembly GCF_026930045.1. Lineage (NCBI taxonomy): Eukaryota > Metazoa > Arthropoda > Arachnida > Araneae > Uloboridae > Uloborus > Uloborus diversus. The sequence continues at coordinate 66,687,964 of NC_072735.1, read as the reverse complement.
AACGGCGAAATCATTTTTCCTACCACATTATTATGAGCTTGGAGAGCAAGCGTTTAAATTGTTTTTCTTCGCCCATGCGTGTCGCCATCGTAGGCTGTTACAATGTTATAGAAGTAATGCTAAAAAATGTAAAGATCTTTTATGTCAAACGGTTAACATCAAAGAGTTTAAGGCGTAATGTGTCGCGCAAAATCTGTTCCTGTTTTAGATCAGGTGTCGCCAAACTGTGGTCCGCGGCCAAAAAAGGCCCGCGAGTATCTAAGATCTGACCCATGGCAACGCCCAGTTTTTTGATACGTTAATCAATAAAGTCATAGTTACTAAGCCTTAAATTTAGACATATTTAGCTCTAGGCTGCAAGTATGGGACATTTAAACAATGTCCAAATTTCTAACTTCAATTTACTTCAACTGAACTTAATGTAAAGACGAGAGACGGAATAAGATTAAAACAAGAAGAATATTTATTAAAAACTGCTTAAAACATTTTGTAAAGGTTACACGCGCGTGCCAAGAAAAACAGCTCTGACCACCACAACACTGCAGTTTTATACATTGTAAATCACTGTTCCCACAAAAAAGTTAATATATTTAAAGAAGGATAATTTTCATAAAAAACGTGAATAAATCAACATGAACACAAAACATTGGGAACAATCTTCTACAATCGAAACTCTCTCATTCCAGTTCCAACACTATGTATAATTTATTCAAATGTGAGAATTCTTGTGAATTTATATTTTCTGAGTCTCTAACTGTACATGTTTGGGAAAAATGCAATGTCAATTTTCAGAATATGAAATAAAGCCATGTAATTCAACTCCTAAGTGCTGTATTAATCTAACATTTGTAAATTTCATTGTAATTTTTTGTACTTTGTTTCATTAGAAGTTTAGAATAGTAAGACCCCATAAAAAATAAATTAAACTAAAATAAATAAATAAATAAAAAAAAACTCCTACATAGTTATGCTGAAAAAGTATGACGGAGAGCATTCCGCAGACAATAAGGAACTTAATAGAGTTTTTAACAGGTAATAAATGAAATGTTTTTACGAATAATAGCTAATAGTGATTAGATAAGATAATATCATTGCCATGGAGTTGGTAGCTACTGAAATAAATCAATTTGGAATCATTTTTTAAGTAAATTTGTTTACTTAATGTTTCAGCCCAGGGATTTTAATAAATGTCAGTTTTGATGAAAAGAGAGCTTATTGTTTTTTACTTCCCGTGATGATTAATCCGAAACCTAGAGAACTGTATGAGAACTGGTAAATTCATGTTAAATTTGAATCATGTTTGAATTCTAGCAATGCCATAATTACGATTAATTACAGATATAGTTATTGAATATGTCGATGAGTTCTAGTCCAAAAAAGTACCTGTGGTTCTGAATTTCATTTTGTATGATGAGTTTTCACTATCTGAATGCTGGCCCAGAAGTCGCGAGAAATTTTCAAAAATGGCTTCTTGGTGGTATTGGGACAACTGGATGCGCCCTCGCTCAGAGGGGGGGGGGAGAAGGGTACCCCTGAATAAGAAACGAATGGGACTTTTTTTGTCTTTTTTAAAAAAAATAAATTAATTAAAAATATACCATTTGTATATTAGTTGGAGATAATTTTCTTCATTAATAAAATTAATAAAAGAACTTTTTTCATAAAATAAATAAGTGCAAAGTATTAAGCACTAAACAAAATATTTGAGTTAAAGTACCTATAATTGCTTGTAATTGGGTCTAGTTGAAAGTCATTTATTGGAAATTGAAAATTTCTGTTCCAGAATTGTATCAGTTTCTTTTTCCATCATCACAAATTAAAAGCTGATGAGTAAAAAAATATAAATCCATTGTAAAAATGAAAATAATTTTTTTGATACGTTATATTTTCACTTTTTTCTGAGTTGATATAAGTTGATGGTTTTCTATCTATTATTTCATGCTCTACTTCCTACTGCAAATTTTTTTCCTTCTATGATTTATGTTTTCACTTCGAATAATTTCTGATCATTTATGCATGACCTTACTTCATATCTTTGTACTTTTGAGCTTGAAAAATTAAAAGGGAAAGATTGAAAAAAAAAAAGAACATGCTATAGCTTATTAACGAAAAGTTTTCATATCCAAAAGTTCGACACGTGGAAAAAAAAGTCTTAATTTCGATCAAGAAAGATAATTTCAAGTTCATTTAAGCGTAAAATTATAATTTGTAGAATAAATTCCAGTTAAATTAGTTTGATAGCTTTTAGCATTTTTGTGCGATTAGTAATCAGAGGAATAATATCAAGCTGCATTTATTTTTTAAAAATTCTGAACGATACTTCCTGCCTTTCTTTAACGTTAATTTCATTCTTGTTAAAAGATTAAAAAACAGTAAAATGTTAACATTAAGATTCATCACGATTTCCTGTTTAGCCATAATTTAGCTATTTGTAGAAAAATTCAAGCTATAAATATTATAACCTGTGTTATTTTCTTGTATTATATAGTTTTAATTTAGTTAATATTATTTGTCATTATCATTAACTTTTACAATTTCCTTTATATTTTATTTTTATAAAATATAAAGGAAATCTTCTTTAAAAAAGATAATTTGTTTTTTTTTTTCCTTTTTTTTTGTTTGTTTGTTTAGATGTTATTATCTTATTTTTGTATTTTACATTAAGTTAACTTCATTTTTATTTAGCTATTTCAGAATCACAAGCTATTTCAATGAATTATTGTATAAAATTCACATATTTCAGATTCGAATTAACATTATAATGTTTCATACATTTTTTCATTGTAAACCATAATATTCCATTTTATGATGCATATTACGCTTCGTACGTTAACCCACTTCTTGAAAATTCTGCTTGTATCCGGCTTCTTACGAAGAAATTCCTTCACGAAATGTCTTTAAACTAAAACAAATGAGTTAATACATTCTTTTAATTGGGCGTATATATAATAAAATATTTTAATGTTAACTTGAGGCTTGTTTGTTGTTCATCAGAAAATCCTCATTCAAAGTATTATTATTCAAAGTATGAGAAACTATTTTAGAAGTTTTCTTCTGTGCTTAAATCTTTCAATGTTTTGTTTTGCTCTTGTGTTTATTTTACTTATTTCTGCAAGCCTCATATTATGCTGTGTAGTGTAGCAGAACGTTTCGCATGTCTTTAAAAATGTATGTAAAATATAGTAGATGAGTTAGTTCAGTTCATTTTCGATGATTTTGCACATGCATATTTTTCTTTAAAACTGTTACACGAACGTAAAATGACATTTTAAAGCATACAAAAGCTAGTTTTCAGTACATAGGTATTAATCAGAACTTTTGCTTAACAGCCTTTTGATGAGCGATTAATAATTCTGAAATACAATTATAAAAAAAAAGAAATAGTTTTTAGAGCAAACTGAATTAATTATGAGAACAAGAAAAAATGAGATGTAATATACCAAGAGTACACTTGGAATGTTTTTAATAGGCTACTTAAAAGAAAGAAACAACTTAAAATATTGCAAATTATCAGTAATTTAAAATACTTTGTTGTGATGCTACTGAATGGTGCCCAGATTTGTCAGTGAACTAAAAGATGTCTAAGTATGGCTTTAAAATGTGTGGAAAGATTCTAAAAACAGCAAAAAAGGCTTCCAAAATGAAATTAAAAAATCAAGCAAGAATACTTCCATGATTCTTCTCCTGCTAAGATGAGAGATTTTTCTTAGTGTTTGGAAATTGTAGTTCCTCAAAATCTCACTTAACATTGAGGCTAATATCTGTTGTTTTTTTATAAAAAATATATATTTTGACAATTAATATTAAAAAAAAAAACTAGTTTAACTTAAAAGCATTTATGGAGGAAGTTTATGACAATAATGTGTCAAAGTAATTTTCATATTTAAAAAAAAAATTCTTTTCAGGGTGAAAAAATAAAATAAAAGACGTTCACAACCTACTGTAAATTCATTGCATTAATTTATGTTTTTTTGAAGGATTTTTGCGAGTTTGCGTCAAGTGCTTGAATTTGACGCTTTTAGTCCTGAATATTTTAGAAAAAAGTGAAAACTTTTGCCTATCAATTAAACAACATTAAGTTAGCCAAATTCTTTTTGCATATTGTTCTTACCAACTTGTCTAATGAAAGTTTTTGAACCTTGTGCAACATATTTTTTTTTCTCGAATAAGACAAAAAAAAAAAAAAAACTTTCGATTTTGTAAAAAGCTAAATCTGTCAAATTTTTGAATGTTATTATTCTTCAGAAGACGTTATCTCATTCCGTTTCTGAATTTTACGAACTTATACTCCGCAAACAAATGCTTTTTTAGTGATTGACGATTTCAGTTTTTATGCCAAGATTACTACTTACCATCAAATTAGGTGCGTAGGTGAATATCGGGTTTACAGGCGGAAACGGAAGCATCTATTGGTTTGCAGAACCGCCGGTTTGCCTTTACAGGCCCCGGTTATCCTCACAATGGAGCGGAGTCATATTGAAATGAACGAAACATGGATATCAAATTTTTTCTTCGACACTTTATTCATGTGGAATCGTATTAACTGGTAGCTTACCAATTCGATGGCAAACGAGATCAGACAGTACTTAAGCTTTATGATTTATAAACTAAGTTAGTTCAATATAATGCTTACTTTATTTTTTCTTGCTTTTCAGATTCTGTTTGTGATACCGGTACAGAATTTGCTTGTCGGAATGACCCTTTGATATGCATAGACATATCGAGGGTGAGAGACGGGTCCCCCGACTGCCCCGATAAGTCAGACGAAGGTAAGAATTCGAATGATCCTTATCGCGTTGCATTGCAAAATACTGCCGTGCAAAAGTCGTATCTACAAATAGGTTCAAAATGAGAGATTGTCGTTTAAAATTTTGCTTCTCCATATAATGGATTCAGATGCAACTTTTTCAGTTTTTTAAAAAAAAAATTTTCCCATTGACAAATGACCATAAACCAGCGGATATAGGTATACTATGGAACAAAGAACCACTCAGTGACAATAACTCAATTTTGATAAAAAGTGCAGATACGACCTTTTGTGCTTAGCACGGCAGAATAACTCCAACTTTCAATATGATTGAACCATTTTGTTCCGCAAAACGCCCCTCTGTCGTATTCATAGATCAATGGTTTTAAAAACTTCGTTTAGGTACTTAATACAAAATAATTTGCTGAAGAAAGTTTTAAAAAATAAACCAAGTGGTCAACTTACAAAGGGTTTTTTACAATACTCCAAACCAAATTTAGCATACATTAGTGGTCAAGATAGACAGGTGGTCAAGATAGAAAGCAGGGGTATGTCCAGGATTTTTCACAGGGTCCGTTTTTTGTGAAAAATAAATTAATTTTGTAAAAAATCAAAAAATTTCGCCAAAAAAAAAAAATTTTTTTTTTGTTAAAACGAAATTTTAGAATTTAGAGATGGCACAAACTGCATCAATTAAACTTAAAGTTGAGTATTTTCCTCTTCTATGACGAGAAAATCATTCTGGAATTTTTTTTCTGATATTTGGCGGGGGGGGGGGGGGCATCGCTCTTTCAAGTATCAATATTTATCTACAATTCTGCATTATGTTTAATTATACTAGATATATTTCTGTACAATATTTAAAATAATTGTAACAAAAATATAAATAAATAAAACAAAATTCAGAATAGGGTTCAGCATTCAACTTTTTGACCCAAGACACTCTTAAAAAGCACAGAATTTCGTTTAAAACTTATAAATTCCGTGATTTTAACAAAAATAGAAAGATATTTCACTTGTTTACCTCTTAACAAAGCGTAATAATCATCAAAAATTCGAAAAATCGGATTCCCATAGCGGATGCAAAGAGATCGCAATTCTCAAAGTGAATAAAAAAAAAATTGTGTGAAAGCATCAAAAGTATAAAAACGGCTTGTAAAAGAAATATTTTTAAAAAAATTATTTTAAAATTGCATTTTAGAGTCCTATGATAACATATCATTAATATGTGGGCACAGTTGACCAAAAATAATAATAATAATAATAAAATAAAATAAACCATCTATTCAGCATTTTAATTTTTGATTCATAACAGAAAATGGAATTTTGCTTTAAAAACTTGAAATGAGAGTTCTAACAAAAATAAAGAGACTTTTCATTTATTTGAATCCTAATAAAGCGAAGTTAGCTTGAAAAAAGAACAAAATATGATTCTCATATCGGATGTTAAAAGATTGCATTTTTCAAAATGTAGACATCTAAAGAAAAAAAAAACGGTAACTAAAAGAGTTTATTTAAAGTTAATCATCCTTGTTAGCATCGAAAAATCAAAACCCATATAATTTTCTCCCAAAATAACAATTAAACATAGCACCGCACCGTAAAAACGCAATTATTGACAAGCCGACAAAATGATGAGAATATTTTCTAATCAAGTCATTATAAAGGTTCAACGCCAGACGCTGAGTGGTGATAGTTTTGAAGTTGGTAACCCTATCTGAAGCGATCGTATTTTTTCCTCACCCTTACTATCCCTCTGCAGTTCTAAGTTCATTTCGCAGATATATATTATTATTGTTTATTAAATCATGAGCGGAGAAAAGTGCTTACCAATGCCTTTTCAGAAAAGTTTACAACAACACCGCTGCTAATTAGCTGTGATAAAACAAACAACCATTAGATTTATTTGGCAGTAGCAATTATTTATCGCTTGCAGGAGCATCGCAAGAGTGCCGATTTTTTATTTTTTTTTTCTCAAAATTAGCCGATTTTGTATAAGCTGATCCCTCTAATTTGACTTAAAAAAAGGTTCCAAAAATTATCGGTTTATACACAGAAATATGCGTTATTTTGCTTTCATATTTGCTCTTTCAATAAACAATTTGTGACAGATCCGATCTTGTTTATCAGAATTTTGTGAAGGGTCCGTTTTGTTTGATCGGGATTTTGTGAAAGGTCCGTTTTGGTTGATCGGATTTTTGTGAAGGGTCCGTTAACGGACCCAAATATCCTCTGGCCAGACCCCTGGACAGGTGGTCAAGTTACAGAGGTTTTCCTTCATTATATGACATAGGACTAATTCCGTTCCTGACAAAAGCGGTCAACATAGACAGGTGGTCTAGTAGTTAACAGTAGTCACTGAAAATTCATAAAAATGCTTTTTTTAAAAAACGGTAGTTTGAACGAGTTCAGAGGCGCTGTAGTATAGTATTCTACTTTTGAATTGTTTTCCTCCGAAAAAATGCCAATAACATAGTGAATAAATATTAAAAATGATTACTGCCAATGGACAAATCATTGTTAGATATTAATGCAAGACAAGTTAAACACATGTTTTCAGGGGTGCCCGCCTGGGGGGGGGGGGGTCATGGCGCAGAGTGCACTATGAAATTTTTTTGGTTGTAGGGGTTGTTTCGAGGGGTATTTTTCCTTTTTTTCGGGGGGGGGGGGGAGGTCTTTTGCTTTTGGGGGATCTTTGCGATATTTAGGTGGCAGGTGTGCCCTTGCTCTTAGGGGGGTGGTCACCTCTTTGTTCTTACACTTGTTGTAGTACTCTATGAAGAAAAAAAATAAAATGACGAATAGCTCAAACATTGAATAATATGGGGCTTAGAAATTATTATCTCTATCGAATTAGGCTGTGGGACGAAGGCATAAAAGATGCTTAAAAACATGGTTTCGTTTGCCAACTTTGGGGACTACAAAAAATGATATTTTTTCTGAATCCTCGGTGTCTACAGATGAAAAACACTCAATGTTCACAAAAAAATAGTGTCTCATATTTTTTTTACAGACCATTACAGATACATGAAAAGGAGTGAAACTGACAAGCAAGAGGCGGACAAATTTTAAATACATAAAAAAATATTGTACATCTACATTTAAAATATTATGCATGTACGTTAAAAACATTATGCATTCACATCAAAAAATAGTCTTTTTCAAGAAGAAAACTCTTTATTCTGAAGTATCATCGTCAGAATCACTGAATTCATTTATCCTGTTTTTGCGTATGGAGTTATTTTCCTCCTGAGAGTTTATACAACTACAGTCACTAGAGGAAAATTATATGCACGAAAAAGTTTACTTCTTGCATGTACTACATCTCTTCGAAGAACACAGAGTTTTCGGGCATGCACAGGAGACTAATTTTTGAATATTATCTGATGCAACGGAAATAGTGCTCCATTGTATTTCATTACTGCACGCATTTATAGTCCATCCAATGTTTTGAAGAACTGGGAGCATTGATTAAATCAGTGGTGCTCAACCTACAGCCCGCGGATCAAACCTGCCCTTTGAAGCTGACCCATGTGCTCCGTCGTTGTCTTCAGTATTAAAAACGAAAAAATATTCTAAAACCTTCCAAAAATACTAGTAATCTTCTTTCGGTGTTATTAATTTTGAAGTCAGGTAGTTATAAATTGATTTCTGAAACACAGATGCAATAAAATAAGCATGTAATAATAAAGACAGCAATTTTAGTTTGTAATTGTCTTTCGTTTCCCTTGTTTTCCCATGTTATCCAGAAAAACTTAAATCATATAAATAAATTTGATATTTGTGTCTGGTCCACGAGATTCCTATTAATGTGAGTTGTAGCCCGCAGGTAAAAAAAGGTTATTCACCACTGGATTAAATTATTCAAACATCAGCAATGAATATTTGCTTGATAGTTAGTGAACAAACGAGGGGATAGAGTAAGCGTCACAGTCCGAAATTGGATCTTTTTCACTCCAGCTCCACAGTTCTGGTAAAAACATTTGCGCTTTAAATTCATTTCATTTTGATTCAGTCATATTAATCTCAGACTTTCGTCAATGTTAAGTCTATGAGATATGATATTTCTATATTTATTAATAACTTTCATTTTTATTTCTTGTCACCAAAAATTGAGAATGCATTCAGAATCTACTCCATTTTGTCAATTTTTGGTGACAAAAATAATTTTTCGCGCTGTCGTTAATGTTCAAAAAATAAATAAATAAATAATAATTGTCGAAAAAAATGCCCTTAAAATGGCTAATTAAAAAAAAAAAACTTTTGTAAAAATATTCTCATCAAGAGCTTTTTCCAACAAAGTTTTTCTTCAACAAATCCGCCTTTAAGTTCGCATTTTATATTTGCCTTAAATTTTTCACGCAAGCGCTAATATAAAGTGCTTTGAACTGCTCAAAGTTGAACGAAAAATTATTCAAATCAAAAAATGAAATACCGGAATGAGGTGTCATCAGGGAGATCTTTCAAAAAAAAAAAAAAAAAAAAAAAAAAAAAAAAACGAACTGATGTGCGCATCACACGACTTCCTTTTACTCCAATTTAATGTAATTTTCCCATTATTGGCAATTTTAATGTAATTCAATAGTTTACTCTCTAAATATAACCAACAGTGGCAAAAGAAACGAGATTAAAAAAAAAAAAAATATCGCCGAATTTGTCGCCAAGTTGTCGACAAAACTTGGCGACCAAAGGACTGGCGATGTATTGCCAAGTGTCCGCCGAATTATAACATTACTTGAGTTTACATAGAAATAACCCATGATTTCCTCCCAAAAAGGGGCAAAAGACCCTTTTAGAAACACCCGAATGCAACCAAAGGGGGGGGGGGTGCACAATTAGACTCCATTAGGAGTCTACGTACCAAAGTTCAACTTTCTAGGAGTTATTCCGTTCTTGAGCTATGCGACATACATACGCACTTCCGCACATACGGACGTCACGAGAAAATTTGTTGTAATTAACTCGGGAATCGTCAAAATGGATATTTCGCATGTCTATACGCTCTTTGGCACTTATCCACGTGTGGTCGAGTCGAAAAAAAAAACTCAACATTAATTCGAGGGTGAGCAAAATGAAAATTGAGGTCGATTTTTGAGTGAAATTTTTTTCGCGAATACAATACATCCTTTTTTGTAAAAGGAAGTAAAAATTTTTGTTTGAATCTAACGATTTTTAATTTTTTTAGGGGGGGAGGGAGCACATAGGTCGACCGACAGACACATATTTTCCCCATCTCAAACCCCTATTTTCGAATTTGATATTTATTTAATTATTTTATCTATTTTTTTGACTTAATTTTTGTACCAAGCAATATTTTTGCGATACATTAACCTTAGCACAGTAAACCATCTTTTATGTTCTTTTTTTTTGAGCAATCACGATTGCTTATTGTTCTCACTTGACTGTTTTGAATTCCTATCATTTTATTTTCCCACCGCCACCCTCCGCACCATCACCGTCGACCGGCTCCTCACGATGCTGCTCCTATAGCGAAAGCCGTCTCCAGGTTGCGTCCATGTCCTACACACACACGGATACATACACATCTACACACGCACACACACACATATCCACAAACACAAACATATGCACACACATACACAAACACATACACACAACTACCCACACATTCATGCCTGCACACAGACACAAACACATATGCCTACACACACATACACATACCCCCACCTCCACACACACAAACACTCATACACACAACTACCCACACACTCATGCCTGCACACAGACACAAACACACATGCCTACACACACATACACGTACCCCCTACACACAAACACACACCCCCCCTACACACACAAAAACACGCGCCTACATACACACTCGTGATTGCGAAAAACATAATTTGAATTCAAGATGACAAAATTCAAATTAATTTTCTTTTTGTTTTAATTTTATATTATTTTGACGAGAAAGTAGGCTAAAAATGAGCTCAAAATATCGTCTGTAATCAAAAAGCAATATTATTAAAAAAGGAAAATGTAAAACATCGTGATATGAAATATACTTTTTAGTTTTCAATCTATCGTCTGCTAATGTTTAATTTTATAATATTTTTTAAACGTCTATTGGCATCTGTTAGAGTTGTTTATGTTCTTAAGATTTTGCAGAACAATTATTGCTGTTCGGTGATTAATTAATATCTTTTTTGTGAAGTAAAGTGCCTTCCAATTTTTTGTACTTAACAATGTCTATGTGCGCTGGCTCAGTTGTAATAAACGAAATCTTGAGATGAAGATCATTCAGAGCTGCGGATTGATACAATTTTTTATTTCCTTTTAGTTACGAAATTACTATTCGAAAGTAAGTAATTTAAAACGTATTAATAAATTTTGCAACGAAAAATTGAGCAAAACAGTAAAATTTCGGTTGAAAAACTGTTTATTAAATTTTTAGATTATAAATATTGTGTTTAATAGCGCTATCTAGAGACAAATTTTTTTGTGTAAGGGCTAACAGTCCACGGAACATAGTTCCTATTTCAATTACTAATTAAAACTTAATGAGACAATTCCAGGTTGTGAACATTGTATTTTTCTGTTGAGTTCATCATTTATAATGGATTTCAAGCAAGTTCACGTAGTCCCTAAGATTGGTAAACGAACTTGAACGATATTTGCACTCGGTCCATAGACTAAATGCCTTTCGATTCTGCTGAATTCAGGAAGTACAATCCTCACAAGGAGAAAGAGTCTTCAGAACCAAAACGTTAATGGAATAATTCCTATGATTAACTCACATGCTTCCCCGCCTGATACATCCTCTAACGATACTATCAAGGACTCACTTCCCCTTTCTGGAAAGACAAACAGATGAAAAGACACCCCACAATTTCTTGCTTTGCCGACATCAACCCGCAGTAAACAATACCTTCCCATTCAGAGGGAATGACAACGGGTTTTTTTCTCATTAAGTTACTATGTCTTTTGTGTTAACAACCGACAGTTACCCCTGCTTAATTTGAAACAGAAACGCCGACGCATACCCAGAGTCACGCACGTGGATCTGGAGACGATTAACGTTTAAAAAACAAACGGATATAAAGCGGAAATAAAAGGGTAAATGGAGCGAATCAATGGATTGGAGACAAAGGAAATTCTCCAGGAAAAGCTTGATGAAAGGAATATATATATGTGTGTGTATTTATAAATATATATATATATATGAGATAAATTTGTTTTCCTGTCATCCAAAGAAACTATCTATCCTTTTTTTGCTGTTATGGGGGGAGGGGGATACAAAGTGGAATTGTAACGGTTTGAAATGATGTGATTATTTGGTCTTTGTATTGGGGTGCGAAGTCTTGAGTTATGGCTGTTCCGTGCTCTCTGAATGATAATTAGTTCTAAATAGCACTTATAGAAATTTATGGAGTACATTTGAGATCAGCAATTAATCGAGAGGAGAAAAATATTGTCTTGGTTGATGCAGCGATTGTTGACTGTTACTGATATTTCGCGCAAGGATTTAAGTAGAGTTGCGTCTGAAGATATTTCTCTACATTAGAAATTCTCAAACTTCAGACCTCCACGGACCCCTCCGGAAAAATTTCGAACTTCCCGCCCCCCACCCGGAGGGAGCACAGAGAGAGAGAGAGAGAAAATGACACAGTTAAATCTGTTTTTTTTTTCTAATATATTTTTACGATTTTTTTCCTTTAAATTTATTTATTCATTGTTATGTACATTTTTCAGATTTTTTGTCTGGATTTTATTTCTTACTTCATTATTTTGAGTTATGGAAGTAAAATTCTGTTTCAAATTCAATTAGGAATAAAAATGTTATCACCAAATTTCTACAACAAGTTTAATAATAAAAATAAACTTTTGAAGTTAGTGAACTATTAGCCTAGTTTAAGTGCGTTAATTTTTCATATGAGTTGTATTTTTTGGCGCATTAGGATTTTAATTATTAACTATGGTTTGGGCAAACCTACCCTACCAGCGTCTGCTTTCTTTTTGAATTAAAATATCGTTATTCGTCCTTCAATCTCAATTACATTTCACGTTTTAGCTGGATAGCACCACGGACCCCTGGTTGGACCACCGGGTGTCCGCGAACTACAGTTTGGGAAACTCTGCTCTACATCATGTCATAGCAATTTTTTTAAAAAAAACTTTTAATTTATTTTTTCATTCAGATTCAGTGCAGAAATTAATATTTTATACTATTAATTTTAGTGTTCAGTAGGGCCCACTATTTTCTCATGTTACTGGGAAATGATCCATAATAAAATATATGAATAGTAATTATCGTTAATTTTTATTGCAAAGCTGCGATGAATACTTCTGCAGAATACTCGAAAATTATCTGGGGAGCATCTGAAAGATATGAATTTCATAAAAGTCAAATGCTTCTGTAATCATAGGGGAAGGGCAAATATGTGTCAACTGAAACTTTGAAGACGATAGCGCAGAAAGTTCCAAGGTTTCCAAAAATTTAAAAAGATGTTTCGGAGCTGCTAAAAATCTTTCTTTAGCATGTGTAAAATGAGACATGTGATTAAAAAAATCAAAAACTTTTTTTTAGAAATGGGTGGTTCACAAAAACCTGACATTTTCCAATCACATTTTTTTTAAAATAAAAATGTTGAAAAGAATCTGAAGAAAATATTATACTTACTCTTTGTTTAGAATTTATTAAGAGAAAAATGGATGAATCACACTTTAACTGAATTTGCACTCTCTAAAAAGGGGGTCAAATTTTCATACAGCAAGAGACTGACAAGCAGCATGAGGAGAGTTACAAAATGAAACTCTTTATGGTTTACCTAAAATGTAACTATAGTAATGAAGAAATAACTGAAGCCTAAATCAAAAAGCAGTTATTAAATTTAAAAAAAAATGCAAAACCTCCCTTAACGGACGCCCCCAATTTCTTCTAGTACAATTCCTATATAGGTTTTTCAACATTATTCACTCTGAATAGCTTAAACTCCGAATAACGAACGTTCATTTCGAAAAAAAAATATTGCTACATTTAAACTCTTTAAGTTAGCCATACACATTATGATAAAATTTACAAAAAGAAAAGTTACCTTCTCATTACCTGTGAATTGTTTTATGGTTCAGGAAATACAAACATAAAACAAAAAGGGAATAAGAAATATTAATAACATATATTTTACTTTTAATTTAAAGGAACTACAAAATTTATAGCAACTTTACTTACCTATTTGAGCAACATTTAAATAAACAAATGTCTAACCAATCTTTTGGAACGCTTCGTCTGAACAACAACAATAAAAATAAATAAATAAATAAATAAATAAATAAAATAAGTAGAATAATTCCACTAATACATTTTTTATTTATCATTTGACAAATTTAACTTTCTTTTTTTCAATCAATCTTATTTTCCAACTAATATATTGGAAATAAATCCTTCTATTCTACGGAATGCGTTACTAGTGCTTGAGAAATAAAGCTAGGAGAGTGATTTTTTTTGTACCAGAAGTTTGACTTTATTTCAGGTTAGGAGTATGACACTTTTTTTAAGACAAGAGTATGACACTTTTTTAGGACAAGAGTATGACACTTTTTTAGGACAAGAGTATGACACTTTCCATACAATTTGCCTGTTACATAGGCCCAATACCATATTTAAGGTAAATAATGTGATTTTGCAATTCTAACCTCTTAATTCAACCACACACTATGATTAGAGTTAAATTTTTTTGTTTATTTAAAACAGAAATATTGTCCAGGAGAATGACAGCGAAAATGTTTCATACCCTATTCTTGAACTTCAAAATGTTAATGAGAACAGCAGACAAATCATATTAACAAAATACTCAAGAAATCCAACAAAATGGCGATAATAAACAGTTTTAAAGTACAGTAGATTAAAAATTCTTTATTTTATCTATAATAATTGAACTCATTCTTAGGACAGGAGAATGACATGAAAACCGGAGGATAAAGTTTAAAACGATGTACCTTGATGAGTTAAATAATTAAGTTTATTAAAGAATGGTATTACCTTTAAGTATGCTTAATTTTGTACTACAAATTGAATTTGTGGAATGTTGATATAAAATTTTTAAATAACTTAAGTCCATTTGAAAAACGGATGGACACGCCAAAAGTGTGACTTTCTGGTTATTCAAAAATTTTTGTAGAAGAAACTAAATGAGTTATTGTTTTAATAAGATAGAATAAAATTAAATAAGTTATATCTAACAATTTAAAAAATGAAAACATGAAGACTTTTTGGGTTAAACAATTTTTATGTTAGGCTACTGGGACATAGTATTGTTAGGACTTTGGAGAATCACCCAAATATATCTTAAATATCTAAGAAATTCGTGCACATGAACTCACGTAAAACCTGCGTCAAAAAGTGACTTTAAAAAATCTATAAAGCGGGACAAGACACAATTACGTCTCTCAGATTCGATCAAAAAAAGGCATTATTAGCTCAATCGGTAATTTATTTGATATTTTAAACGTTTTTCAAATACTTAGGTCAAAAAAAAAAAAAAATAGTATCTTTACAACCTCAATTAAATTTAAGGTAAGTATTTATTTCAGAAAACGAAGCTTCTGCAACAGAACTATGATTTTTTTTTTGTTGCTTAGTTTCACAATAAAATTTTCATCTCTAAGATTTCAAGAATGTGATTTTTATGGTCAGAAAACTAACACCCACTGAAATTTCTCCCATCAGTTATTTGTTTTATTACATTGCTATTAATTACTTAGTAACTAATTAGGTGACAAATTTGGCAATTGGTTACTAAAAGTTTTTTAAAGAATTGAAAATGAGCAGATGAGAGTTCTAGTAGGCATTACCTTAGCTTCAACTAGCAGCATAATTTGTAGCAACACGCACATCCTTATTTGTTTCAGAGAGTTATGAAGCAAATAATGTTTGTTACAAAACGCTTAAGACATGTAAACAAATTACTTAAATTAAATAATTAAATGCAAAGGAGCCTAACTAATGAGTCGTGCGTTGTCCACTTTATTGTACGCAGTCTTTAATCTCAAACGGTAAACTGTTTTGCTCCCACAAATGATGGCCACGAATTCCTACCCCAAATCTTCTTAACTGTAGGTTTCTGTCTCATTTGGCCATCCTTTACTAGCTTTCTCGGTGAAGCGGAACTTTTGAAAATGGCTGTTTTAACGACCGAAGAGGAAAATAATTTCCCAACTCTATCTATTTTAAGCATCCTGGTTGCCTTGTGTAAAAGACAAAAACCAATTTATTGTCATTGAGAGCAGCAGATTTTTAAACCAGTTTCGGCCATTATTACTTGCCAGTCACAGTCTAAATACAAAGCTAAGAGTTTACGACTAGGCTGATTAGAGTATTTTTCCAGAGCAATATGTTAAGAATGTAATTTCTGAAACAAAAGAATGCTGATTAAGAGATCATCATTTAAGTTACTGATACCATAGCGATATATGGAGGATACTGAACTTAATAATTATAATTAAATTTTGATTCGAGTTCAACCTGGCTCGATCCTTTTACTTAGCAAACGAGCATACTGAAACTTTGTTTCACTTGATTATCGTTTAAGCAACTTACTTAAAAACAACGTCTCTACTTCAGTTTATTGTAATATGAGACATGTCAGTCTCTTCTGTCTGTTTGAATAATGACTTTTTGTATTTTCTGCAATGAAATGGTTTTGAAAAATCTAGGAAACGTAATTTTATTTTGGGTACAACAGCAATAGCGAAACACGCAACTAAATTTTGATTTGTCGATAACATTTTCAAAGTTGAGGTTGTTAAGTACAAACTGCAGACAAGACATACAAGACAATATTGTATTCTAAACTTTCATTTGCTATGGAAATGTTCGAGAATGTCTTTCAAGTATTTGTTCTATAGATGAATGTAGATTAACAGCATTTGAACATTTTTATGACTAATGGAAGACCTTAATTTAGAGACCAATTATCTTTTTCTAGAGATTCCATTGATATAATTTTTCCAAGTAATAATTTTTGACCGTCGATCTGACTTACGATTCAAAATTCCCCAATAAACTTAATAGTATGTTAAGATGATTAAACTTTATTAAATTCATCAGCGAAAATTTATTATGTTCTTTGATGAGTCAGATATTTGGTGGAAATAAGTCGAAAAACTGCTTTTGTTTGGACATTTTTTAAAATTCTTTTTGCTCATAATTACAAATATTTTTCTTTTGCTGTTGCTTCACGTGCTTATTTCGTAAATCTGTAAGCGAGTATAGATGCGACTCAGTCATTTTTTATTCATGGAACAGAAAAAAAATATCAAGATAACCGCTAAAACTTACAAGTTAAAATATTTCAACCTTAAGAAAAGAATGACCCATTATCTCACAAAATGCAATTATTCATGCTGAAAACTAGCATCCTTAAACATTACATCAGACTTCCTAAAATTTCTACTCTCTTTTTTCTGCCACTCCATTGCCTAAGCTTTTTCCATCAACGAAAAAATAAAAAGCAAAAATAAAACTAGAAGAAGAAAAGAAAAGATAAAAACCATTTAACATTAGATTCATTCACAAAAAAGAATACTTTTGTATTTTTGTTTCAATGCATTATTAATTTCAAGATTTTGTTACACACAAGGAAGTCTTACTCCTGCAACTGCTTACATTGTATTCTTCATTCACCAGCTCTTTCAAAAAAGAAATTGTTTAAAACAAAGATAAAAGTAATGATCCCTTATTAGACATTGAATCCAGCTCTCTGCATATCATCCCTTGTTCGAGTGTCATATCAGAGGAAGGACCAAAATAACTTTCTTTATTCACTTACAGAAAAAAGTGAACCTTAAGTTTCTGGAAGAATGCAATCCAGAGGCGTAACCTAAGCGAAGAAAAAGATGAGTTCATCTTCCACCTATGCCTTTGTTTAGAAACCTTTCCTTTTCTCGCATTACAATATATAATGCGTATTTTAATGAGTTTAGGACTTTCGTATTCGCTGCATACTCTCCGAAGAGTTCATCTTTTGTTGTAATCGAGTTTGTTGTTAACGCCTCGCATGCCGGAGAGATTGATTGTTGAGATTGATATTGGTGGAAGGATCTACTTCAAAGTTCTCGTTGCATATTTTGTTTTGTTTAAATATTCTGATCTTCTTGACTGGCGGGTGAAAACTATCTGTTTATTCATGCCCGCAGTGGTTATGCAAATGAACAGGAGTTGTGATTGGAAGATTCCGGATGTAACAAAAAACAAGGGACTGTTCAATGTAATTGCTTGCCTGGCTTGTAGCCGTGGTCCATCCAGGATGTTAGTGACTGACGTTTTGCCTTAGTCTCAGGTTTTTTTTAGAGCACATATTTTACTTATATTATGGTCGTAAAAGTCTGTTTTATAGACTGCATACAGCAATCCCAGTAGTTCGAAGGAACCTAATCCAATATTTCATGTGCCATAAATTTACATTACACATTTAACATCTTACGCTACAGTAGCGAAATGTGGAGAAATTAAATGTTTTTTTTTTTTTTTTTTTTTTTACTAATGGTTATGTAAATTGTACATTTCAATTTGGATTGATAGAATATTTTGGATTGAAAGAACATCGTGATAAAAAATCATCTTAATAAAGTAGAGTATTTTCATCTCGCATAATCTAACACAGTCTTACTTTTTCAATTTCATTGTGTATAGTCAAAATACTGACGAAATAAAGAAGTTACATAAATCCCATTTACCAGAAATTGCTATTGAATGCAACGTGGAGGTAGCTCTTTTTACTCAAGAATATTGACGCAGATTGGAGATAAACGGTTTCAGATGAAACTTAGATAGCTGATAAATTTGAGTTTATTATCTCATCATCATTTTTAAAAGCTTTGAGTTTTTAAATTTATTTGTCGCTCATAAAATATGTTTTTCAATGAATTTAGTTTTAAGTTATAATTAATATATCTGTTTAACGAAATGTAAAATTTTCCTTTTGAAAGTTATTTTAATAAACGCGATAATTTTAATATTTCCATTAAACTGTTGAAATTTGGATTTTAAATCGTTAAGTAAATTACATAATATTCCTTTTCGTGAAGAACAATGAGTTACTGCACTGAGCAGACAATAGAACTACGGTTTCTTTTGACTGAAATACCACTTGCGATCCGGTCAGTTTTACGAAAAAGTTTTGTTTATCTCTAACGATTATTGAACAAAATTTGGAAAAGTTCTTTTGGTTTAAAAAATAGTGTACTAAAATGTTAATAAACAAAATTCGTACTCAGCTAAAAATTATTTTTTGTTCCTAAAAATATTATCAAAAATTCAAAATTAAGAAAAAAAAGAAAACTAATAACTGAAAATCTAATTCAATTTCATGAGCATGATCTGAAGTTTAATAGTATTTTCTATTATTCAAGAACATCCTCTGGCTTCAAAAAATTAACTTCAAATTGTTCTCTGAAACAATTACAAAATGTAATTAATAATCTTCCTTTTAATACGAAATGTTCTTTCTTTCAATAAATGCTGAGAAAAAATGAAAGCTGTGCATACTAAGATCTAACAAGAATAGCTATTGCGTACATTTAAAAAAATGGCTTGAAAACTTATTCCGCTTTGCAACAAAGTTCTAAAAAGTCCGCTAATAAAGTAGTACGGAAGCGTAGAATGTTTAACAGACAGGATCAAAACCTTGAAGATAGACCTTGTTAAGAGAAAAACTATTGTGATGCATTTGGCTATACGAATGAGTGAATTCGAATCTTCTTCAGGGCACTTTTTTACTCGAGGGTGTTCCTCACTTAAACACTTCCTGTTTATATACCTCAGAAGAAAGAATAAAGCTCGAGTGACCCAGTGCAAACAAAGAGATATTTTCGCAACCTCAGAAATTTCGCGCGCTCGACCTTAGGATGGCTGTTAAGGGTGATTCGAAGTAATAATGCAATTGTTGCGAAATTTACACACCTTCCTTTTTATGTAAATTGAAACAATTTCATTAAGGAAGAATCTGACTTTTCTTTCGTTACACTAAAAATATATTGCTGAACTTACATGGAAGAACAACAAGTAATTTTCTTTTTTTTTTTCAGAATTATATGAAAGAATTATATGAGGAATGTTAACCATTTTTTTCCGCAACGAATGTTTCTAGAGAAAACATTTTGTTTCGTCTAACCCATATTCAAGACCGACACGTTTTGGTTGTTATTAAAAAAAATTGCATTAAATGCTTAATTTCTATTTATGTATGACGAAAGACAACCTAAGTGCATGCTTGAATTATTTAGGCTAATCAAGGAAAAAAATGTAAGTAATTGAAAGTACTAATTTTATGAATTGTTTTTAAGAATAAATATCTTTCATCTTAATAACTGGCTATATAATTTCATTCGGTGCAAATTGAAGCAATTTCATTGAAAAAACTTCTGGCATTCCTTTTGTAAGATTAAAAAAAAAAAAAACATTACTGAACTTACATCTAGAAATAACGTCATTCGAAGAAAAATCGTTTGTTTTTGTTGCTACATTATGTGTGGTTTCTACTGAAAATATTTTGTTTTATCCCATGACTAAGGCCGACTCTTTTTGCTTGTTATGAGATAAGTTATTGTATTAAATGCTTGATTTCCATTTATATAGGAATTAAACGTTGCCCAAGCTACTGCTTGAATTTTTTAAGCAGTTTAAAAATATTGAAAATACAAATTTTCTTTATCGCTCTTTAAGAGTAAAAATATTTCATTTAAAGCATTACAATGAATAAGTGCAACTGTTTCCCCTGCGCTGCCTGCGCAGAGGGAAAATATTGATCACACAAAGGAAAATTCATACACATTTTTATTGCAAATTGGAACCTCATGACCGTTTAATTTATTGAAAAATAAAATCAGGCTTCATTTTTAGAAACATTTCCTTTCTACTAAAACGTGTAAAGACAACAAAAATGTACGAATTACAACATATCTTTTAACCATCAAAGAACTTTGTTCCCCTCTTAATGTAATCGTAAAAAGTGAGTATATATACGTATCCGTCATTTCAAGTTTCCGACAAGACTAAATAAAATTCAGGAGACAGAAGAAAAAACAACTTTTGATTGACATATTTTGTTACTTCTTCTTAAATTTACGTACATTTTCGCAGGAAAATGGTATTCTTATTTATTTATTTATTTTTTTATATACCAGTAACAGCAAGCCTGGCATTGAATAATATTTGATCTTCATCTGAAATCAGTACTTTGGCAGACAATTTTGTTTAACTTCTAAGAGATGAAATGAGACAGTGAGAAGCAAAGGGGTGTAAGTGGATATTTTCAAGTTTTGAGTACATCGCGTTTAAAGATAACATCCTAGGTTTTCATTAAATTTTTTTTCTAAACCATGCTGTATAGCAGCAACTACCAGAGCTAATAGAACCATCTCTTGCCCCAAGACAGAGGAGAGGTTCACCAACCATGTGTACTGGTTATCTCCAAATTTTTAATTTTGCCACTTACATCCCTTTGCTTCTCACTGCCTCAAATGGCAAACCGTTTTGTGTTAGATGATTAGTCTATGCCTGTTCCTGAGCTGGTTGGAACACAGCTTTAGTATTTGAACTAAATTTTTAGATTCCTGTTGGGTACTGCATATAACATAGACGAATTTGAAAAAAATTTAGAATCTAAATATTTAAGCAATTTGCACTTTGCGAAATTACGCTTCATATTGAAAAAAACAAAAACAATTAAGGTTTTTGTTTGTAAACTATTGTTTTTATAAATTTTTTTTAAATGGCTTAATACTTATTGATTGTATTAGTAGAAATACTATTTTCAATGAAATACAACTAGTAAAGCAGAAACTAATACGAAATTTTCTCTCAAAAGAAGAATGTCAAGACTGTTTTGATCTTCAGTCAAAGTATTCAACAGTAAACTATTATCAGTGGTGTTAACTTTGAAAACATGCTTTTTTTACTACTATTTCTGCTTCAGCCTATGATTCAAAATTGTATATGTCTTGCTCTTCCGGCGTCTTAGGATACTTTAAACGTAATTTTTAATGTGCAGCGTCTTTTTTATTTTGTTAAAAAGTTAGAATATCCATTTTTAAAATTAATATATTATTATTATAAGATTAAGATCTCCAATAAAAAATATCTTAATCCCTTTTTTTGCGTGTGTGTCATAAACCCCAACTTTCCAATATTTTTCGCTTTTTGAATATAAAACATTTTAAAAAATTTCTTGGAATTCGGTCACTCACTTCGATTTTTGGCCTCTATTTAGTGATAATATTTTTTATGATAGCAATATTACATTTCATTAGATTATTAAAGTACGCATCTAAATATTTTGAGCCTGAAGAGCTATAAAGTCTTCGTTCCAGAAATTTAATTGCTGTGGGATATTTGTGACCTGTTTGGAAATTTTTTACATCTTGGAAATGAGTGTGACTTTGAAGCTCAACAGCATGACTTAGTGAAAAACAAAAACAAAGACCTTTGTTTTTTTTTTTTTTTTTGCCATAAACCTCAACTCTCCAATATTTTTTGTTTGTCGCATACGAAACACTTTTTAGAATTCGGTCACAAGCAACCAGCCATTTACATATGAAATTTTCATCACAATGCGCCAAATGGCAGAGTGAAATCATGGGAATATCTCTTCACCTAACAGGGAAAAAGAACCTGCTCCAAATTTGAAAAAGAAGTGCATATAAATAACCCTCTATTTCGCGGTGTGCTGTTAAGTAATTAGAAACGGTTGAGTTATTTTCACGAGTTCGCCAGTAATTGCCAACGAACTCTTCAGAAAAGAATATCTGTGTATATAGCAATCAAATTAAAAAAAAAGAAGAATAGAGGTGGATAAAATGAAAGTTTTTCCTTTCCAAAGTAAAGAAGATGGAAAGGTCATATGATTATAAACATATTTCAGCAATAAGTTTTGAAGAAGGTCAACTGGTTTCCTTTATAAAAATGAATGAAGAAGTGATTCTTGCTCTTAATAATGATAAGTACAAGTTCATCATCAATCAATTATTACTAATTACTGTACTAAAATAAGAAGATATTTTCTTAATTTAAGCTGCAAACGAAAACAATGAACAAATTATTAAGCTTTGTGGCCATCATTTATGCGTTATATATAGCAACGGAGTTGAAAAATCAAGTCCAATCTTCAATCTAATCTGAATCAACTAAAACAATAAGTAATTTTGAAGTATATTCGTTACTTAGAGCATCTGATGATAAGTTAACTCCATCATACAGAAGGAAATTGTGACCTCCCTCCCATTAATGTTGTTACTTTGTTTAAAGTTATCCTTGAAATGGAACTTTAAAATCATTGTGCAAAAGTAATTCTTCCAAACAGATGCTGTTTTCTTTAAAAATAAATTCAAAATACTAATGTATTTTGCAAAGAACACATGATACAAACGAACAATTTATTTCGCCAACTTTTTAAATGATTTATTGATGAACTAAAATATAATTTTACACAAAATATGTTATTGTAAAAAAGTTGGACTTCAAGGAATTCTATGTTACGAACAATAAATATTTATTTTGAATGAATCTCGTTATCTAATGATCAAAAATTCCTCATACATATAATAGCCCGTTCCCTGATCGATTAACGCTGACGTCACCAACAATGAAACTCGCGCCACGGCATGATAATTTGATAATATTTTCTGGAAAATTTGACATGCAGGTAAATACTGTATTTTGACAAGACTAAACTGGATCCCGTAAATTAACCGTTTTACTGGTAAGTGGTCAACAATGAACGTTATCAACTGGAGTTAAGGTTAAAATTTCAATCATCAAAATATCACCAAACAGGCAATTGCTTCGTTCAAATGTTGAAGAAAATTTTACCCGTTATACCTTGACGGGAATTTTCTAATTATACATACATATATTTACGTATGTTTATGTGTATGTGAAATTCATTTCATTGTTTTTGCCTTTTGAACTTTCTAATAGAATGTTTGCATTTTATTTTCACCTAAGCGAAATGTAATTATAGATGTGCTAAATATATTTTTTAGGATGATTTTCACTGACATAATTATATTTTCATTTTCATGGCGTCAACAGTCGAACACTTAGGAAAGTCTCAGAAAAATTGTCATCTATCAGTGGATTAAAAATGCAACTAAAAATATGTGAGGTACATGGTTGTTTCTATTTTTAAGAGCATCACAATATTCGCAGCAGCAGTATTACGAGTATTAGTTCCATAAATATAATTTTAATAAAAAATTTATTCTCATTTCTCAATTACAACTTTGCTGCATTAAAGTATTTACATATAAACTGGTACTACATATTGCCATTACTTATTTTCTTTTATCCAAGAAAAATTTTGGTTTTTTATTTCTTCAAGTTCTTTAAACCTTAGGAAGAACATTTAATAAACATGTCATCAGACTGTACATCCTACGAAAAATCATTACTAGACAGAAAGAAGAAAAAAAAATTTTTTTTTTGACTCCTTTATCAACTAAAAAAAGCTATATTCCTGTAATGAGTTCAAAAACGAAGCACAAGACTAAAGAATGAATAATCATATAGTACTTCTTTTGGAGATCCTTAATGGGACGTTGCACCATAACACCCACAGAAAATTTATCGAAGTGCTCATCGTTCATTATTAAATTTGAGTTTAATAAAAAACATATTACATGGAAATGAACATAACAACGTGACTTAACATCGTCTTGAGATAAACCTGCTTCCATTATTACGTCGACTTTGCGTGGGGCAAGAATAATGACAACAACTTCCTACACTGCCTCATTAGTTGAGTTTCGTGACTTGCTCACGAGATATTTATTATTCATGTTTGTTGATGACATGTCGATGACACGTCGATAGTTATCTGCAAAAAGGATTTTTTCCCCTATGTTATTTTATACAATAAACAGAACGTAGGATTTCATATACGATTTAATGTCTTGTATCAAGAATGGACCTGAAGTACTGATAAAACAAGAACCTTTATTTTTCATTGACATATGACTCGGAACTGTTAGGCTTGACCAGCGTTCTATGGTCCGCTGAAATGGTGTATTCTTTCTTGAGGCTTAGCCTATTCTAATTCCATTACCTCTTACACAAACAGAGAACCCCCTCTGCAACTACATATTAGCAAGATTTTCTTCACTGGACAGTAGACGTAAAGGCAAAAGTGATTTCCTATTTTAGTTTCGTGCTCAAAGAGTTATATCATTTTAGATGTATGTAACAACTGTTTTATATTTTTAGAAAGCAAATTTGTATCATTCTTCAAGTAACTACTCGAAGAATGATGAAAATCTGCTTTGAAATGGTCATTCTTTAACAAAAAACAGTCGTTAAATTTCTGCTAAAGCCATATCCAGAGCGTTCTTCACTTTAACAGGCCAATGATTGCTCTGAAAAATATAGGAAAAAGCGTTTTTTTTCCTCAAAGAGTAAAATGAGATGGGAGAAAAGTAACTACACTTGCATTTATTACAGAAAATCTCAGAAAAAACTACTAATTTTAATTATTTGGTTTACGTGAACTGCAAATCAAATGATTTGCTTGCGGTATTGCATCTTAAAGCATTGAATAAAGTATTTTTTAATGCGCAGTTTTCTAAATTAAAACCATTTGAATTCATAGAAGGTGATTTTGCTTCATCAGCCGGCTATGTCCACTAATAAAGAAAAAGAGCATTGCTTTTTGAAAAGCTTCTATGATGATCCGCCCTATCCACCTCAAATACGTGAAACTGGAATCAGTCTTACCAGTGGATGCCAAGTCTGTAGTTAGACACAACTATCATGACAACAGAACTGACTATATATCTCCTACTCATTTTCAGAGTTCCACGTGGCATACCTCACCATAGTGCAACAACTAGGCAAACTTTAATCAAATAAACTTATATTTTTTCATCCAGTGTAAGTTAGTCACTAATTCTGCCAATACTAGCAATTTCCTTATGACAGGTGATGAAACAGATTTATTCCAGAAAGTCAGAAACCTGCTTGAGAAATAATTTCTATAAAAGACCGGTTTTTTTTTCTGTCAATGATCATCAGAGTCTTCTAATTCAAATAAACAATAATTTTCTCAGTTGAAGAGAACTGAAATGTTGATGAACTCAATTGTACCTTGACCGTAACACCATTTCCTACATATGCCAATCAAGTGCACTTACTATTATTTCAGCGAAATTCAAGATCTGCGACTTTTTGCTCACTCAAGACAATTAATGAACTAGATTCCAGAAAAAAAATCTCGAGATTAAAATGGTGCTAACAGTCTTGTAAATGTGTTCGATGTCTCAGAAATGTAACACTGGGAGGATAGAAAAATCTTTCCTATGACTGCCCTCTGTCTCATAGAATCCGACATTTGTGCTGCAATAATGAGATGATACTTAATGCTAATTTCAAAGTCACATGATTTTTACCTTCTAACTGAAATAAAATCTTTCATTAAATGACATATTGACTTATATGTTGTACAATTGTACTTTCTTTTCGAAAAATTAAGCATTCTTACACTGGTACTCATGAATATTACTTAATTTGCTGTGAAGATGATGACAAAGACATAACATGCAAATAATTTATTTCCTTTAGAAAATTATTATTTTCTCCTCCAACACTTTATTTAGTTTAGTAGATGTTAGACATTTTTTTTTTTGTATTGCTATAACAATAATATATTTTGTACTGCTGTGCCCGTTGTCTACAATTTGAGTTGAGTAAAACTGCAGAATTACTAAATACATCTAAATTTGAGCGATATTAAATCACTCTACAGAGACCAAAAAAAAAAAAAAAAAAGCGTTGACATGAAACATCCAACAATTACATCCATGTGGCAATGAAGGAGAAAAACTAGAGTCGCTAAACATGTTGTAAAAAATGCTTAATAAATTATACAATTTCTTCCAAGAAAATATTGCCGTTCTTTCAGGTTTAAAGGACTTGCATCTTACTGGCACGCAATGTCGAAATCTGAAAACGTCTGCATTCTTACGACTTAATAAGCTCAATCGTCATCATGCTAGAGTAGTTCTGCGATGGAATTAGTTGGCAAATAACATTTTGCCAACTAATATATTAGTTGGCAAAATGTATATATAAGGTTTTAAAAAAATACGTTTACCAACAAATAGTTTACCAATTAATTATTTTTCATCAACAATTTCGTGAAGTAATCTTTAACTCTCACACATCACACCGTAAGTGAACCTAATGTTGCTTAGTAAACTCAGAAGTACGAAAATCCGTCAAATGACAGCATGATTGTAGAAGATAAAATATTTTTTTGTAGAATTAAAAATAAATGCAAATCATTCGAAGAATAATCGTTACAAAAAAGATTAAAAATTACTTTCAAATAACCCAATATCTTTTTAGAGCAATCCTATTAATTTTTTCATCCGCCAGACACACTAAACGGTGATTACAACATCCGAAAACTCGAACTCAGTTTTTGATTTCGTTTGGTTAAAGTCGACATTTATTTCATAAAATCATCACTTGTTGCCAATTTTTTACAGGCTTTACAACAGCACTAAATTCAACACAATACAATAATCTTTTCAATAAAAAATTGCAATTTAGTGGTTCTGAATTTAAAGTATAAACAGGGTGGGACACTTCAAAATTTCAAAAACACCCGCACAATCATCTTTGGATACCAAATTACTAACGTGCCTAGTTTCCAAAGATACTGCATAAAATGTAGACTTGTATAAAGGCCATTCCACCGTCAAATGTGTTAAAATCACTAAAATTTCACCAACATTGTGTTATAGATTTTAATATTTTAACTAAACATGGGTAAGCACATTTTAAAATATTGACATTTGCCACAAAGATACTCTTTAAACAGTTGTATTTTTACTAAACAATTTTGATCTTTAAAATTTATTTTATTTTCAAGCGTCACGTGCGGAGAATCTAAAAACAACCTGTTTTAATTTGCAGTTTAAGTTAGTATTTCTTAGTTCACATTTTTGCTCTTAATACAGCAATGACGCAACAAGTTGCAGATTTTGAAATTTAAGACTTCCATTTAAGGTAAACATATTTCATTTGTTGAGAAATAATAATTTGAGCCGTTGAAAAAGGTTAAATAAAGAGTCATTCCACAAAAAAGTAGTCATTTCGCCCCGCACGTGAAAGTTCATACATTCATTAAAAAGAAATAATTTTAATAATTTTAAAGGGCAATGACGAAAATTTTTGCTTAAAAAACCACAAATACGCTGGTAATTTCGCTAGCAAAAAAATTCTTGTTCATTGCCCAATAAAATTATAATTTTTAATGAAATATGTGAGGTGTCACGCGACGGGCAAAATAACCGTTTTCAATAGAATGGTTTCCATAGCATAAGTTTTTCCAAATGTGTTTCTGTCTATAAACTTTTTTTTCCAATGAACAAGAGGTTCCTTTAATTCTGTCTGCTATTGTTATTTCTACTTCTACGATTTTAATGTTATTGTGTTTGACACCAATGCTTAGCTCAATTTGTTTAGCGCTTTAAGCATTTCGTTTTGTTATAAAGAGTTTAAAAAAGCGAGTGTGCGACAATTCTGTTAAATAAATACTAGCAATTGCTGTGATATCTGTGCTATCTCAGAATGTTCCACAAAATCTTCCGAGAATTGAAAAGATATCCACTTGTTTAAAGTGGAAAACTGGTTCTGGTTTGGTAACTTGCAAAAATAATAAAATCTTATCTATAAAAAAACTGCTAGTCCATAAAATACAAAAAGCAGCAAGGCCTGTCTAGAGGTGCGGCCTTGTCAGTCCTTTAAAACATAGGTCCTTAGTCTTCAGGTGCGTCCTTGAAGATTCCCCTACTTGAAAAGCCACAAATCTTGAAGAGCGGATCCACGCTGTTTGATATTCAGGCCTTCACTTCAATGTCACCTCTGCTGATGCGGGTAACGATGATGTTGAATAAAATGGGGCAAGGGATTTATCACGTGTGCAGCATGTGGGAGGGTGTCACCCCAAAACTTCCCTTGAGGGATTGTTGCCGCTGCTGCTCCGGCATGAAGTGCGTGAGGTGAAGATGAGTTTTAACCTTTAGGGGTTTCGTTATTTTTGCAATGATTTTTCTATTGTTTGTTCAAACGATGAGAACAAAAGCTGTAAAGAGAATACTTAAGATGAGATACTGATAAAGGCGTTAAAAAGAATACTGGCATGTTAGTGTTTCACCTGATAAGGATGTCATTCAATCTATTTATTTTTAGGTTTAAATGTTTTATATGTCGATGGTATTAAATGAAATAGCCATCGGG
The DNA here is from genome assembly GCF_026930045.1 of Uloborus diversus. Classification (NCBI taxonomy): domain Eukaryota; kingdom Metazoa; phylum Arthropoda; class Arachnida; order Araneae; family Uloboridae; genus Uloborus; species Uloborus diversus. Next base: position 66,658,964 of record NC_072735.1, on the reverse strand, counting down.
CTCTAGAATTAGCAGATCTTGTTATCAAGATTTTTTCAGGCATCTAAAATTTTCGCAGTCTGCACGTCATTTGACAGGACAACAGCAACAACAACATTAAATGAAATTTGGACAATGTAAATAACAGCTTTAAATGGTTCCAACTAGTTTTAATGTGCGCAAAGAGATTTTATTGTAACAAATAGTTTTACCCAAAAAATATACAGTAAAATCCCGTTCCAACGAACTTCAACGGATCGCAAGTTTTTTTCGCTGTAGCGGGAATTTCGCTACGATGGGATGTACCCAATGTAATAATACTGTGAAATCCCATTACAACGAAATATCCATTTCAGCAAGTATAAGTATTCACTACTACTTGAATTACTATAACTATTACTACTATTACTACTTGAATTTCACGACAACGTTACATTAAATAAAATTTACGGTTCATTGATGTTCGCTGCGACGAGATTTCACTGTAGTTAATTCGGGACTAAAAATTATTTAGTTAAAACGAATGTTCCGTTACATTGATATATGCTGAAACGGTATTTCACTGTCTGTTGCTCACCGGTAAAAATAGTGGCGCATCACTAAAACTTGTAAAAAGCTAGCACAAAGTTAATTTACATAATTTCTGCATGGTGGTTACGCGATTAATCAATATGGGCATACCATTAAAATTTATTTTGTAACAGAAAATTTTGCTGAGTTCAACTGCAAGTCATTAATTTCTACAGCAAAAAACGATTAGTAAACATAACATCATTAATATTTTGAGAGTATTGCAGTATAAAGAATAAATCAGTTAATAATAGTATTGCATTGAACCTTATATCTCTCCTATGCTGTTTTTTTCTTTTGAGGTGTGCACAATTGTCGCCTGTGGGCGATATATATACGTTCGGGTGGAGTGAAAAAAATCAAAATCTGATAAACATTAAGTAATAGTGCGGAAAAAATGCCTTTTGGAGAGATATTTAGTCATTCAAAAGGGTTTTGAAAGAAAAAAATATCTTGAGGATTTTCGGTAAAATTCAGTATATACGCCATCAAGCATTATTTTGTTTCAATGTTTTATCTGAAATTCCTATTTTGGAAAGGTGGAGCTAAGTTTTCCCCCTTATGCTTATCGATGAGCTCATGGTAGTCTCATAGCTTCGAAATTGAAATCTGAAATTGTAAATTTTCAATGTCCAGTCGAGTTTTTCGATTTTGTCTTCGTAATCCGACGCAAATCAAGTTCTCTGATGACGATCATCTGCATTCCCCAGTGTTATTTTTCTTTTAGATTCTCAAAGTAACCAGTGTACAGAGCTACAATATTGTTGATGATCGAAATGTCATCTGAGAATATGGTTTCCGTCGGAGTACGATGGCAAAGTTGAAGAATTCGATTGAACAACAAAAATTTTTAATTCCAGATTTCAATTTCGATGCTGAGTGCTTTCAATTTCAATGACTACCTTGAACTCATTGATAGGTGGAAGTGGGAAAACTCGAATCCTTCACCTAAAATAGTAATTTCCGCGAAAACTTTGAAAGAAATGGTACTTTATGGCGTACCTACTAAATTGTATGATTTACAAAACCTCACGTAGACGATGCATAAAATTATACAAAGAAGCGTCAACTACAATTTGTTGTCTAACCAAGAGAGATGGATTTCTTAGAATCAGATTATAATCCAGAAATATTACCCACACAATGCATCAGAAGGCCAAACATTGGTAGGAGTCAAGGTAATAAATCCGACTCGCCAGCCTAACTATGCTTTGTTGTGTGAAATGTGGTTACAGTTAGAGAGCTCAAAAATCATTAAAATTTATTTAGCAACTTCTTTTGCTTCAAGGTGCGACTTATGTGGGATGTTGTAAGCTACATATTTATTTTCAATCTTTTATACTTAACCTACGTTCTTTATCACACCTAAATTTTACATTTTGCACCAAAGTTATGCGCTTACATTCTTTTAAAACCCCTATAACTGGAGAGGCCGACGCATCCGCCATCGGCTGCTCCACTATAGGGGTCTTGCGTTCCTTATCACACGTAAACTTTCTATTTTGTTATACGCTAAGGGGAAAATCAACTTTTTCTTTCTGTATATAAGAAATGTTTTTATTGCTTTTTTTTTCGATATCTATGTAAGGAATAATTAACACGAGAGAGTGCATTTTTACAAATAATGACTTTTGATACTTTTTCTCAAAGTACGGAGCCTTACGATGTTTGTCAGTTTTGAGGCTATATTGGTGAAATTCAAAGCATGTGTGGAACTTTAAAATATAGTTCATTATAATGTACACAGACAGTCTAGTCTTAAATCGTTTTACATCAAATTTATCAAATTTTTTTTATTTTTGATGAAATTATTGTAACTTTTCCCAGTTTATATGCAATAATGGTCAACTTCAAGGCGCGGGCGAACTCTCAAGATATTTTTTTCTGTCGAAATGCTTTTGCATGACTAAATATCTTTACAAAAGGCAACTTTTCCGCACTATTACTTAAAGTTTTTTTAGATTTTGATTTTTTTCATTCACCCTAATATACATATAACAATAAGCAAACAAATATAAAAAAATAATGAATTAATTAGTTAATAATTTGAAGAAATGAAAGAAAAGAAAATTATGGAAAAATCAAAATGCCAAGAATTATTATGTAGGCTCAATATTAGACCCGAATCACACAGAATATTCAGCCCCTTATATAAAAGTTCATAAAACTTTAAAACTTGCTTCACTGTGATTGATTCGAAAATAAGCTTCTTAAACGCTATCAGAAAGATTTAGACAAATGCAGGAAGTTACGTTTCATAATTATACGAGATGATAAAATTAATTCGTGTCTAAAAATATCAAAATAAGAAAACTATTAAAATAACTATAGGTCGTTCCAACGCATTTTGCGCGTGAGACAAAACCTTTTAAGCGTTCATTATTATTCCAATGATTTTCTATTGTTCTTCCAGGTGAGGAAACCTGATAACCGAAAGATGAACCTTTAGCTAAAAATATATAAAGAAACTGCTATAAACATCTAGTTGGAAACAGTATCTTGGTTCATCAGTATATCTCTGATAAGAAATTTCTTCGTAGCTATTTATTTTGTTTTGAATAACTGCTGATCTTAACAGTAGCACGATATATTTGTTTTTGGTCGCATAAAAATAAAATAGGTTCTTTTACCCGGGGGGCAGGCTATTATTCCTTTCAAAGGCTAATCATAGCTTTGTGTTATTTATCTGATTATCTGTTTTTTAAATCTTTCACACCTTTCTTTGTATTCTTTACAATCTATGTCATGCTAACGAAAACAAAGTAATAATAAATGAATTTTGTCGCAATAGAGTAAGTAAACATTGGCGTAAATTGTCCCCCTTAACTTTTCGTAATTTAAGAGTGTGTATGTGTTGGGGGGAGAGGCGGTTGAACTACTTTTGAGCTGGAATACGCTTACTATTTGAAAGGCCTGGGGCATTCCATGTAGCGCTGAAACAAGTGTCCGTAATCTTTTCAGAAATGTATTATTCACTTTTGAGGATTCTTTATTCTTAATTTCTTTAATTGCGAAGATTATTTTCTCGCGGGGTCAGAAACCTATTTTCAAATCCCTAGATATTTTCTTCAATGTGACGTAAAACTTACTTGAAGCCGTTTTAACTAAGCCATTTCGTCAAATACGACAAAAAATTCGTGAAATTTGAGCATGTGTTTCTGAGAGTGTAGTGCTTTTAAAAATTTGGTCTTAAATGACTTTGATTTACAATTTACAGACTAAAACACGCGTTTTACCACTTTTAATCTGTCTTTTAAGTCTTTGAGGATGAGTTCTTTGTCAGAAAAAGGAATGGAGCGCTGGAGAGAATGATTATCGATTAGAAAAAACACACACACACTTCATTTTCTCAATACAGTTATATACACACACACACAGACAAAATTTTTGTATCGTTCAAAATTTGGCATGCACTGCTTTGTGATACAAAACAAATGCAGAGCAAAATGTTAAAACGACGCAACTCTGACAAAACGTTGGAAAACTCTCTGATAAAAAAAAATTGTTGCCATCTTCTATTTATCTACAAATAAAATGTTTGTAATTGATTTATGCAAGGCTTTTACAATGGTTTTCAACAATAGTTTTACAATGATTTTCAACGATGGTTTTTTACTATGCTTTTCACCACTGGTTTTACAATGAATTTCGACAATGGCTTTTACAATGATTTTCAAAAAAAAGTTCTGAATAGGGGCGCCCTGATTACCTAGTGGTATGAAATATGCTTTACGACCAATTCTCATACCTACCAAATACGCATAAAAAATTTCATAAAAATCGACCAAGCCGTTTCGGAGGAGTGCAAACACTAACACTATGACAGGAGATTTTTACACGTTAGATAGATTTTGAACCTGAGTTATACTTAGGGTTTCAATCAGAGGTTAAACAAAACTACACTCAAATTACCTTTGAAGAAAAATACTAGTCAAACCTATCTTTATCACTATTACAATAATATTCCAAGTATATTTTGTAGCTGCCTTTTTATTGCCATTTTCGAAATTATGGGGAGTGGAGACAGGATAACTGTTAGTTTGCAGTTGAAATCGCCGAAAGCTATGTATCTTGCCATTATCTTAACCCAATTTTAAAGAATGAGAAGTTTCAAATTCTTTTAATGTGTTTTTAATGGCTAGTAGCAAACTGCAAGTAGTTCTTCCTCATTCCTAAAAGGATATGTTTCTTAAAATGCGAATTCAAGAAATAAATATTTTTATTTTGTTCCTTATGAAAGCAATGATGCATGTAGTCAGAATTTTTCGAAGCTGAACTGCATGATATCAAATGCCATAAATGCTGGTAATGATATCTTTAATCGCATTGTTTTATATTAATCTCTAGAAAAACCTGCTAGGAACTGAAATAATGATATATCTCTGCACGAGATAATAGAGGGTAACATTTGTGTTAACAAGTATATTGAGGATTTTTTTCCAACTTTTTTTTACTTGTTAAAAAGGCGCATGAATCTTAATCAAAAGGTTTAGAGTTTCTTGACATTCGACAAAAGTCGGATGTCTTTTCATCCATAAGCTCACTACGTTTTGCATTGAAAAAGACGTTCCCTGAAACGCCGAACTATTATGTCTTCAGTAGTCTGCGAATTTGTGCTTTTTAGACGTTGTTACTTTACGTTACTTTACAATACAAATATGGTTTCCACACACGGGGGTAAATTTGAGCTATGTAGGAATTGACATTTTTTTATTTAAAGTATATTATTTGTTTACCATCCATTTCTAAAACCTTTACCATAGCTGAAATAAAAGAAAACAGAGACCGCATATCAAAACATTCTCCCAGAAAATCTATGCATGCGATAGGTTCATTTGCGGAGTCTTTGTGAATGAATGGAGCTAATGATGAAATTTGTTTTGAATATATTCAGAGCTTCCTGACTGTGGGATATTTCACTACCAGATCACGTGATATCAATCATTAGTACAGGCGGGTCATCACTGTGATTATTCGACTTCCTGTTTCTTCTTCAGATCTGGGAAAATAGTTTCGGTTTTGTTTTCGAGTTGGATGCTCAAGGAAAGAGAAATATCAATTGAAAGGATTCTTTCCGGACAATGTGATTTCGTTGACAATAATCTGTTGACTAATTACGCAATGTGTAATTAATTATTTGTTTCGGATTATAATAATTGATGAGGTAAAATGATCGTGGAGAAATACACATAAAGATCTGATGGTATCTTAACAACAAAAACCTTGGTTCTATGATTTGATGTTTAACAGTAATTTTTTCGCAAAGAAAAACAGTTAAAGCTTTTATTTTTTGTCTTTCATAGTGAACCAACTAACATAAAGATAAAATATTTACCTTTTTGTGTGTAGTGAAAAAAGCACATATTCCGATACAATATTAAATCCACAAAAGAAATTTTCAGCTTCACAATTTGAATACGTAGAGAGTAAAATAATGCGAGCGCAAGTCTAAAAGGATCTAATTTCAATATTCCTCTTTTATCAAGACAAAATTTAAATGAATAAGCGCATACATTTAAAGAAAGTTTGGGCTTCGGTAATTTAAAAAAAAAAAAAAAAAAACTACTATGCTTACTTATAAATTTCTTTGTTGAAATAAGCACTTTTTAGGTACATATAAGTAGGCCCTAAAGGTCTTTTTAAAAGCTCTTTAAATCGCTGGGAAAGAAATATTATTTTATATTATTAAAATGTCATTTTGCGTTAAAATTAAATTCTACCAAAGAAGCTGTATTTAGTCTCACCTCTCCGTCATTTATTTAAAAGGATCTTTAGTTAATTAGAACACAATAAAACAGCACTTTACTTATCGTAACTCTGGTCGGAAAACACAAACTTTTCGGGGCATTAAACTTGACTGCTGAAAAAAGCTGAAAAATTAAATTTCAACGAATTTAAAATAGATGATCTGCTTTTCTAACGCGTCACTAGCTCATTTTAGGGAATTGATGCATTTTTGTCAGTGTAAGGCTACAAAATCAATATATTTTTTTTAAATCAAATTGTGCGCTTCTCGGAAATTGTCATTTATTAATGGCTGAAGACAATGAAATGTCTGTAATCATAACAAGAGTTTGCTTTCATGTTTATGTACGGATGTACCAGCATCTAGAAGCTCTTCAGTAGGTTTCAAAATAATCAAATGCATGAACTCATGTCATAATTAATAAAACACTATAAAGGGTTTCATTAACTTACAATGTTAAATCACCTTGATTACAATTTTAGTAAAATCTATTGAAAAAACTGGAATTGGTTACAAACTTTGATTAACTACTACAACGTAAAATTTGTCCCTTTTTATAAAAACCTGTCTGATTTTTTTAAAAAGATCGGAATAGAGTCAACCACAGAGAAATAAGGGAAAAAAAACCAGCTACGATTACCAGAGCTTCAAAGAGAGGATGTTAAAAAGTGATCAATGAAACGCAGATGAGTTTTACCACAAGCGTCGGGATAAAAATTTGTTTGGAATTTTTTTTCTGCTTTTTTCTTCTTGCGTTTTAGAAAGAAAAGGATACAATGAATACAAACAGCTTAATTGATATACTAACTCAATGTTAATAACATTTTTAAAGAAATCTTAAAAGCAGATGTGTAGAAATCTACGAAAATTGTGTGAGCCGAAAAAAAATAATAAAATAAATAAACGATGAAATAAAACTCCCACTGTTTTTTTTAAAATACATGAAAGCTGTGTCTTTGTTTCGTCTTGTTTATTGTCTGATCCTAAAGTATTTGATGAGCTCTTTCTTGTACTGGCAATTTTTTTGATAGAGTTGAAAATCTATAGGTGCTAAAATGGGCAATGCTTTAGATTATCTCTGGTGTACAGATAAGTATTAAAGGATTTTTAAGAGATGTCATCACTGGTATTAAATCGAAACGAACAACGTTGCAGCTAACTTCATTTTATAACTTCATCGTTAGGCTTTCATTTTCAGTATGTAACATTTCGCTGAAGTGGAAACAACATAGTTTTTGTGTGCTCTGAATGTATCAACTATTGTGCCAACAAAACACAATTTGCGGGAAAGTTCAATTTTTTACTTCCATTTAAAGAAAAGTGCGACTGAAGGCGATCGCATGCTGCGAGAAACTTACGGGGAATATGCTTCATTGATTTTCACATGTGAGTTTCAGTATAGACGTTTTAGAAATGGTGATTTCGATACTAATGACAAAGAGCACGATGGACAGCCACAAAAGTTTGAAGCTACCGAATTGGAGTCTAGATTGAACGAAGACTGGTGCCAAACAACTTTACCGAACTCAATTGATGCGTTTGAGTCGAGCACTGCGGGGAAAACGGCCAAAATATAATTTGAGACACGACAAGGTAATTTCGCATAATGATAACGCTCGGCTACATAATGCGCCGCCGGTCGAAACATACCTCGACACCCTGAAATGGGGAATACTACCCCTCCCGCTGCATAACCCAGACATTGCCCCTTCCGACCACTATCTGTTTTCGTCGATGGCACATGTTCTTGAGGATCAACACTTCTGCTCTTTTGAAGAAGTCCAAAATTGGATCGATTCGTGGATTGCATCAAAAGACGCATCGTTTTTTCGAGTAGACATCCGAAAATTGCCAGAGAGAAGGGAAAAGGTAGCGACCAACAATGGACAATGCTTCGAAAATAGAACATGAAATCATTTTTTCACCATAAAACGCAGAATTAGTAAAAAAAGTCCTTTAAAACTTATTTGTTCACCAGATAGCTTGATTTATCGGGCATTATTTTTTTAATAACTACTCTATAAAATAGATTATTTGTTCTAATTCTAACAGATCACGTTTTTTCTCCTATAACGCACAACAGACATAATATCGCTCCCCTTTAATTAAAAAAAAGGCGAAATATCTAGTCATTTATTACACTGTTTTTACACAAGAAATTTACTCCTTAGACAGACTATCTACGTTAAAAATACATTGGTTACATTTTATGACTTTCCCTGTGGTTTGGATTGATGAAGTCAATTTTGCTTTCTCTCTATTGCGCGTGGGTATAATTATCTCTTAATTCCAATGTGGGTAGATCTCTTACTTTTATGACTAAAGATAACTTTTCATTTGCAAAAAAGTTTTCTTTATTTATGACTCGATGCGAATATTTTTTTGCGTTTATTAAACTCTGTTTCAGTTTCCGATTAATTCACTTTTCGTTCCAAAATTAATGAACATACTTCGTAAAATTTATGAATTCTGGTATCTATTCCTTTCAAAGATAAAGCTAGAAAAACAATATAAATGCACTACAAGGACTTTTATGCACACATTAATTATTTAGAGGATTCATAATTTTTTTTAGTTCAATGTATGGAACCGATGTACTTATAAATCAGCACATATCTTAATGGAAAACCAACAGGTTGTCGTATCAATGTGCAGTTTGCGCCATAATATTTCACAGGATCAAGATTTTTTTATTTTATAGTAAAAAAAAAAGGAAAGAAGAAAAAAGTGTAATTATTAGCAATTTACATAAGCAGCTTTATCGTTACAATAAGAAAAACGAATTCTTACTGTGAGGATACAACCGTCAATGTAAATTACTTAATTATCTTATTCGCGAAAAAAAATTTCCCTCAAATTTCGGCCTAATTTTCGATTTTACTCATCCCCGAATGAATGTTGAGGTTTTTTCGACACTATCTCACTTGCATATATGCCTAAGAACGTATGGATGCCCGAAATATCAATTGTGACCATGCCCGAGGGAATTAACACGAGTTTTCTCGTGACGTCTGCATGTGCGTATGTATGTACGTGCGTATCTGGCATAACTGAAACATGGCATGTGGTAGAAACTTGAAATTTGGTATGTAGACTCCTAGTGGCGGAGTCTAGTTGTGCATCTCCAATTTTGGTTGTATTCAGAAGTTCCAAACGGGGTCTTTTACATTTGGGGGGCGGGGAGGGATCAGTGTTAATATCAATGCAAACTCAAGTGACGTTATAACTTGGCGAACACTTGGCGATATATTTCTGAGCTTTTGGTCGCCGTTTTATCGCAAACTTAGCGATACATCGTCAAGTTGGCGACAAATTTGGCGAAAAAAATTATTTTTCGAATTTGGTTTCAATTTGGTGCTATTGGCGATTTTTAGAGAGTTATCTATTGAATCACTTTAAAATTGTCAATATTGGGAAAATTAATCTCTGTAAAACGCTTTTGTGCATCGGTTCGAGACGAGTAAGGGGTGAAAATATTTAAAGTGTGTCCTTGCTTACCCCAAGGCACTATTATCATTAAATTGGTGTAAAAGAAAGTCATGTGATAAAGTCATTAGCTCGTTTTTTACGATGTCATGAAAAAATTCTTGAATCTATGAAGTATAATGGCGCAAACCGCGTATTGAGACAACAATTCGTTGCTTTTCTATGAATTTTTAAAATACGTAAAAGATTTTTCGGATACCCTGTATAATAACTAAAACTGTTTCATGACGAAAGATGGTTCAAGAAATATTTATTATTGTGATGTGATATGCGTTTTTTTTTCTCTTGGAGAACATAAGTTGACGTATAGCAATATTTGTCTGAAGAAGGAAGAACGTACTCCCTTTACCGGCATTTGGAAAAAAAACAAAAGCTTAGGCGATAAAAATCACCAAACAAGTAAACAATTTTATACATAAAACCATAAATGTTAAGGCAACGAACGATTGAAAACATTATTAAAAAGGAATGGAGCGTGAAGTAAGGAGCAATCACGAATGAAAACCGTTGTTTAAATCCAGATGATGGAAGTTCCAATTTCACAGTACATTTGGAAATCTTTAATTCGCATGCAGATTAAAAAAAACATCTAAATCTCTACAAAGTGCTCTAGCTAGAGGCTGATATACAACAAAAAGCACTAATCTTAATTCAATACAAGAGATGAGTGGAATTATAAAAATAATTTCATGGTTTGATACATAAGCAGCCGACAGCAACTTCAGACGCTGTTAAAGACCTGGAGAAAAGATACTTAATCCCTTGAGCATGTAATTGCTGTTCGGAAGGGTGTTTTTCCGGTAAAGAGATCAACGATATGCACTGGTGATTGTATTTTTCTTTGCTTGTTACTGATATATCCGTCAGGTACGAGAATGTGTAACAAATGGCTTAATTTGTGCGGAAACATCAAAATAAAGTGTAAATTGCTTCGACGTTTGCCTTGACAACGCATCTGTTTGTTGCTAATAACACGCTGGTTTATATTGCTATAGATCAGTGACTTGATATTTCTGTAAAAGGAGTGTTAAATGAAAAACAATCGAATAAGCCTCGTGCTGTAATATGATTGAAGTGAAAATGAAGCACCAATTCTCATAGAAATGCAGCATGTAGCTACTTCAAGGCTACAATGGAGACTCTTTATCAGTGCAAAAAACTCACCACACAACCAGAAAACGTGAGAGAACTGAACGTCAACCACGTGGACACCGGTTGAACATCGGTTGCCAACAGATCCGGGTGGTTGTGTCCCTCATTACTGCGCTCTTAGAGGTTGACTTGTAGTTTGCTGATTGGTTGATTGTCGTCTCGTGTCGTGGTTTCCTATCGGTTGACCCATTTGTTATGAGCACCGGTGTGCACGTGGTTGACGTTCAGTCCTCTCACGACTTTCAACAACATAGAAAATACTTCTAGATGTTGTTTGCATTGAAGGTTATGTTAAAGACCTTAATAGGAGATATATAAAGTTACTCGTTGAAGGAAATTAATTACATGTGATAAATGAAAGGGTTTTTATTTCCATTCTTTTTTTTAATGGTACTTTTTTTACAAACTGCGAATTAATGACATGAAATCTACATAACTTACTGTTTTTATTCCAAAGCAAACAGTATTTCTCATTTGAATATAGTACACTCAAAACATAATGTAAAATAAAAGACGAAAAGAATGAGATAAGCAGATTTTTTTCCATTAATTATTTCTATTTCATATTTAGAAAAAAAGAAAGAGTAAAACTATTTACGTCTCCCTACTTAATACTCATAAAATAGCAATCTTTTTTAACTGAATCGTACCTTTAACAATTAAAACGAAAACTCTGACACACTAACCGTAATTTTCATTACTGACCTCGTTAGCTTTCAGTAACATCAAACCCATCCCTGGTACTTTTCATGATGCTTCGTAGACAGGAGAAAAATTGATTCGTTTTCAGCAACTTTTACAGAGCCCTAAGGTTAAATTGAAATTAAGAATTAACCCGTAGCCTCATAACTTTAGCTAAACAGGTTTGGGTAGCTTTTATAATCATGGTCGGGTCAGAAAGTAAATGAAAAGACTTCGGACCTTAGTCATTACTACAATGGGATGTAATTTCATAACGACTTCGGAATGCACTAAATGACAAAAATTAGTTTAATACACGCTAGTGAATTAATTACTTAAACTTTGAGAAATATGAGCAAAGAAAGATAATAAAAACAAACGGAAAAACTTTTCTGCGTTAATTTCATCATAGAATTTCTGTCTTCCTATTATATTGAGAGATATGTTGTAAAGTGATACACAAATACCAATTTTTTCTTAATTTGCTCTCGTTTTGGTCATTTTAAAGATGACCAAATCATCCGTACATTTTTGCCAGTATTGTACTTGTGAAAGAATGACGGAAGAGGGTTCGGGTACCTCTGATGATCACAACTGGCATAATGAAGTACGTAATTATTTCGTTTTTTTTTTTTTTTTCATTAATAGAATTTCAGAAAAGAGACTAAACAATTCTGTTTCAGAAAAATTCCATTCGCTATCACTGTAACCATTAATAAAAGAAAATATTTGTATAACTCACGAACAATCTCGACATATAACATTTCAACTCTGTGTAAAAAGCATACATTTTTTACTCATGATAAATTGGAATTAGAGGCAGTTTTTAAAAATTCTTTTTCGACATGTTTTATGGTGTTTCATTAGTTATAAGTTCTTATAGTGTTATTTTCTATGTTACTTAAGTATGAAAATCTGAGTACTTTGTGTCACGAATGTAGAAAAGAAATATCAAAGAAATTAAGAAACTAACTTAAAAGTCGGTCTGAATGAAATTAAATTCGAAATTTGTAAAAATAACACATTGAAAGTTTAAAGCTAACGTAAAACTAACATTGATGATTATGTCATTCAATTAGAATTAATAGCAACTAAAATTAGGTATTAATACTGCTAAACAGTCACTAAAATTAGATTTAGAACGTTTTTGGTGCTTTTGGAAGTGACTCATTTCTGATGATCCGAATGGAATTCAGGAAACTCAGAGCAATATGTTTTTTTTTCATGTTATACATTTTTTATAGTATGATACGTAACAGAAAATGTTTACAATTTTATGAGCTGAAAATCTCCAACAATCGAACTTCTTATACAGAGTAGAGGATAAAAAAAAATATATTAAAATCTTTAAAACTTACCTCTTTACAACATCTGCATAGTTTGCGGTTTATGCTGAAGTTGAGTAATTGCAGTTTGAAGAAGGTCAAGGTAAAGGCAGGGTCTGTTTTATTCAATCTGACTCTGTAATTTCTATTAAAAGTGCTTGATTTGACCTTACACGATTTTCCTATTTTTATGATTTTATAAGTAGGAAAGAACTCATAGCGATAATTCTTGATAGAATAATTTAGAATTTTCGTTGTAAATTGTTTTTAAACATTTAAAGAGTTACATTTACTATTCCAAGTTTTATAATAGTTTGCTGCTAAGTCATAGTTTGATCTCAACTTTAAATGAGGGTATTTTTAAATGAGTAAATAAAATAATAAAGTCACGAGAAATTAAAAAACAAAAAAGGTACAATTTGTTTAAAAAAAAGAAAATGAAAATTTCAGAGCAAATTTTTATAACAAGGAACCTACGAAGTGAGTTCTGTTAAAAACTTTTACTACAAGAATTCATTATACTGGCGTTTGTGAAAAGTGAAATCAAAAATCAATTTAAAATATCGAACAAATATTGGAGTAAATAACCATTTTCAACACATTTGGTGCATCTGGGAAAAAATTCTGAATATACAAGATAAATAATTTCTCATTCCACCGAGATGGGTGTTGGTAACTCATTTTTTTTTTCTAACGGTAGCTTTATAAGTAACATACGTTCATTCATAACAGCAATTATGTTGCGAATCATGTGTTTTTAACACTTTTTTATTAGCTTTACTTGTATGTTTCTGCGTAACTCTCCTTTGGACTAAGAGCTAGTGGCTTATTACTGTTAGTACATTCTGCCACTTTATGAGCATTCGTGGCCGAGCGGTCTAAGGCGCAGGTCTTCGCTGACGTCGACCTCCGGGAATCATTGGGCGTGCGTTCTAATCACGTTTACACCGAAACTAAATTTATACTATCGCAACTCAATTTTCGTCGACTTTTTGTGATCAGATTCTTTTAAAATTTGGAATGCAACCTCAGACCCGATGACAATGCAATATTCTATAATCAAAATAATTTATTAACGATAAGTTATTAGTTTATTCTAATTAACATGCTTTTATTAGCTTAATTTTTATGTTTGTGGGCACAACTTTCCTTTGGACAAATAGCCAGTGGCTTATTAGAATTACTTACAACGTACAAATCAGAGCTGCAGAGTGAAACAATGTTTGTACATGAATTTACCAGATAGCATTCAAAATGTCTGATGCAAATAATGCAATAGAATACTAAGATACATTCCATTATAAAAATCGAACACACGCACAAACATTTCATCTAAGAGTTACAAGTGTTAGCAATATTTAGTATCTAAACCAGGATCATCTTATCTTTACTAATAATAAAACTGAAAGTCTCTCTGTCCGGATCTCTCTCTGTCTGTCAGGATCTCTCTCTCTGTCCGGATCTCTGTCTGTGACGCGCATAGCGCCTAGACCGTTCGTCCGATTTTCATGAAATGTGGCACAAAGTTATTTTGTAGTATGGGGGTGTGCAACTCGAAGCGATTTTTCGAAAATTCGATGTGGTTCTTTTTCTATTCTAATTTTAAGAACAAAATTATCATAAGATGGACGAGTAAATTACGAAATTATCATAACGTGGAACCGTAACATGGACACAAGCCAATTGGCGAGATACGAAATTATCATAACGTGGAACCGTAACATGGGTACAAGCCAATTGGCGAGAAAATTCACCACACATTATTTGTAAATATACAGGCGAACCAAAAAAACTTTTTAATTTTTCTATTACGGGCAAAGCTGTGCGGGTGCCACTAGTTGCAAAATAAAAAGTAATTTTTAAAACTGAACTTATTCCCTTCAACTTATCTGTGCATCGCTTCAACCGCTGATAATCAGTTTATAGTCTATAAATAGTTGTTTCGAAAATAAAAAGATTCATTATTGCGGTTTTAGTAGTTATTTAAAAACACCTGAAGATCTTTTTCTTCTGTAAAATTTTGTTTTTGTCACTAAACTCTTATTCAACGTCACCTCCTTAATTTTCATTCACATCCCAGGATCATAGCCTATAGGAGCAAAAATGGACGCCTTTTGGCTAATTTGATTCGTTTAACTCAATTAAAATAAAACCTGAAAGAATTTCTCCGAAAATTTAATAATGAACAGAAATCTCAAACTCACACAGTAACCATTCGAAAAACAACGTAACAATTTTTTGGGGCTTTTATCGGTTGAAATTGCATTCTAAACATCACACTTCTTTATTAAAAAAAGGAGTTCCCAGAAACCTCGAAACACGCGTCTACCATTTGTTGCAAATTTGTTCATTTATTACGTTTTTTTTTCATGATTATTTTGCAGCACAAAAGTATTCATATATTTCTGCACCTCACAGCTTTATAATAAAAACGTTTGCAAATGTAACGAGCTATTTTTTTGCGTTTGAAAGCGGATTCTATTATTTTTAGATAGTTTATGATTTTTAAAAATTATTTTATCCATTTACTTCGAAAAATCCTTACTTAGAAGTTAATTATGTAGTATATTCTCACTTAAAGTAACTATTTAAAGGAAATCAACAACAATTTGATTGCAATGATGAAGCACATTATTTATGTAGCATGTAATTTATGAAATTCTAAATTCATAAAACGATCCGTTTATGTTTATAAAGTATTTAACACATGAGGCAAACACGTAAAATAAGAAATTCTGCAAACGTATCCGCGTCTCAGATGTAACTTGTAAACAAGAATAAGCTTCTATTTAAGAGATTTTCTTTTGTTTTGACCTAAATAATTATTTTAAGTTTTGCAATAAAAGGTATGTTTTTAAGAACGTTCTTTATTTGGTTGCGTGCGTTTCAAAATACTGTGAAAAGTTTAGAGTTGTACTGTTTAATTATATGTAGGAATAATCATGACCTACATATGTGTATAAAGATTTAGAAAAGTTTTGCTTGCATGTATTTCTAAGTAGAATTCGTCATAAAAGCTCAATATTATTGTGAATGAAATTAACTTAAACTTTACCAAATAGCATCATTCAGATTTTCCCCAAAAAATAGAATAAATAAACAAAAAATAATAACATTAAGACAGCAAATAACAGAAAATAAAATAAAAAAACGTTTTAGTAATAGTTTCCTGTGAATATGCATGATATTAGTTCATTTTTCGTTCAAAAAATCCTTAAAACTATTTAATCGCTGAAATAATTTTAAGAATATTATGCATTAGTTTTTAACATAGAAAACATCGATTATTAATGATTTGCTTTTTGAGCGCAGTTCGGGAGTGATTAGGAAGAGGATATTATTCTGAAAGCGCTGCTGTAAGCTCAAATATATTTTGCATTGCTTTAAGCAATATCGTTAAATATGTTTGACTGCGCATGATGGGGAATCAAATAACTACAGCTAGTTTTACAGTTCAGAAATGCAAAAAAAAAAAAAAAAAAAAAAAAAAAAAAAAAAAAAAAAAAAAAGAAGAAGAAGAAAAGAAAATATGTAGTATATAAAACGTGTCTAGAAATTTAAAGTAACTTAGATAAAGCATTTTGTGATTCAATGACTTTGTTATGTCTGAGATCTAAGTTTCGATTTTTGGTTTCATTAACATATCTAATAATTTTCTTCACTTTTTTAAATACAGTTTCTGACTAATTAATACTAATTGCATAAACAACCACCGATACTTCTCTTTTATTGAGTTTTTTCTAAAATTTCAATCACTAGACTTTTAAGGTCTGTTTTTTTCCCCCGCGAAATAATACTTCATAACGAAAAATCGCTTCTCTCAAGCACTTTGGCAGCATAAATGTGAGAATAGTTCAAATAAAACAGTTTAATTTAACATTATATAAATTAGCACCTAAAAAAGAGATTGGGTGAAAATACGTTTTTTTTCCTATGCGAGGGAAATATTTTAGTAAAAAACTTATGTTTTGTATTCATGTGTGGGAAAAAATATATTCCTTACAGAAATTCGTGTTACTTACGTTTGTAGCATATTTGACTGACTTGTCAATTTTAATTTCATAATGAATAAAATTATTAGAAAATAAGATTTAATTAATTTTCATATGTAAGTTCCAGTCTTACATGAAATAGACCGCCAGCTAAGTCAATTCCAGCCGAGGACTGCAGTTTCATGCTTATTAGCACTCATCAGCCCGGCATAAGAGTGACTGAGCTGGAGGGGGGAAACCTCTTAAGGAAGCCAAGAGTGCCAAACAAACTGGTAGTTAATACAGAATTAGCACTGACCAGACGAGTGACCGAAGCAATGGTTCGGTTCAACTAGAATATTGATGGCAAGGCAGGTATATTCAGTAAGTTACCGCCCTATAGCCAGGGCTAAGGCAGAAATACATAAAATACACCACGAGATGGCCTATATGGCGGTGTATTTCATGTATTTCTGCCTTAGCCCTGGCTATAGGGGGTAATTTACTGAATAAGTTCCAGTCTTGTGTTGAGATTTTGCTTATGCTTTAAAATGTGTAAAGAATTTGATTGCAAATCCGTATTCTTGTTTTCTTGGAATACTAATGAATTGGTTCCCTTGAAGCACAATATTTAAACCTATTGCCTCAAGTTTGAGTGAGTTCTGTATTGGCATTGAATTTAGGTTTTAACACATGTGATGAGTTTTGTTTCAAATACGTATTCTCATTTTCTTGAAGGATATTGTTTGCACAGATAGATACGGAGTTAGATAGTGGTCTACTGGTGATTTAAAAATTGGAGTAAAACGGCTGAAGATAGAAAAAATATTTTCGATAAACGATTTACAGGTGTTTTGAAATTACAAGAATTGACGTTTTAACATATGAAAATGAAGCTATATTTGACGGAAATAGCAAAACTAAATTCTAAAAGGAGATTCAAAGTATCCTTATTCATGTATCGCAGAAATTTTTTATTTTGAAATGTGCATAAATGTCACCATTATAGTTTCAAATACGTATTCTCGTTTTCTTGAAGGATATTGTTTGCACAGATAGATACGGAGTTTGATAGTGGTCTACTGGTGATTTAAAAATTGGAGTAAAAAGGCCCAATGCAGAAAAATTATTTTTAATAAACGATTTACAGGTGTTTTGAAATTACAAGTATTGACATTTTAGCGTATGAAAATGAAGCTATATTTGACGGAAATAGCAAAACTACATTCTAAAAAGAGATTAAAAGTATCCTTATTCATGTATTGCAGAAAATATTTATTTTGAAATGTGCATAAATGTCGCCATTATAGTTTTAGAAGTCTCTCCCTTTCTGGTCAATAAATCTTGAAAAAATAACGAAACTAATGGAAAACTCGTCGAATAAAAAACATAAAACTTTTAGTTTTTAAATTAAAAGAAATTTTTTAAAATATGAATAGTTTCTCGAAATTGTGCTTTTTAATTTTTTTTCCTTTATCTAAAATTATCTGCACCAATTTTAATCAGTGCTTAGCTTTCAAAGCTCTTGCTTTTTGTTCATATTTTTTGCAATGCAAACATTTATCGTTTCCTTTGCTTTTGACTTTTATTATGTATAAATTTAATGTCTTCAGCAATGATTGGTATTTTTTTGCACCATTTAATTTGATCATCGTCTCCGTTGTTTATTTAATTGTTTATTTATTTATCTTTTTTTGAATGGCAGCGCCAAAAGAAATTTGAAGAATTAGAATATTTTGATGGACAAAAAAATGTTTTTCCCACTGTTGCAGGCGGAGAATATTATTTTGTTTTTTGTGTGAATATGAAATTTCAACTCTTTATATAAAACAGTGAAGAACTTGATTACATTTACTAAGAATAAGTAAATTATTTATTTTGAAACTCCAAAGAAGTGAAATAGAAAAAAAAACATACCGGATTGAGAGCATTAGTTTCGTATTTTTGTGAGTTTATTATTTTAACAATTGTCCTTTAAAGGAATATTAAATAAGTAAAGGGCAGAAAATGATTCAGAGCTTTTTCAGAGTGGGCGTAGATAGGTGCAGCCACTTGTCCAGTGAAACTGGTTAAAGCCACTCAGCCACTTCATTAGTTTACATTCGTCTCGAGAAGAAATGCTGTGGTCGGAGAGGTTACTTGACCTTAAACTGCAAGCGAATTTTAAGATTTTATTCAATCCAAAGTTACTCTGATCCTCAGTTTGAATATTTCATATGCGTATTCGGCTGTGAATGAGTCTCGTATTTTGATGATAAGAAGTAAAATTATTCCGGGTTTGATTAATTTCATAATGCGGAGTACAAGACTTCGTTCTAACTCGACACTCCTAAGCAACTGCAACATAAAACTCAGTGCTATAATCATGTATAAGTAAAATAATTCCACAAAAAATAATAGTTCAATCATTCTTACATGTCGTAGCTCATAACAATGTGAATATATTTATTTCAAATTTTAACGGTGTTATTGTGCAAATATTATTTGTCCGTTACAGATTTATAACATTTTTAAAGTCATGCTTACGAAGGGGAGAGGGAGGTTTACCCCTATCTTCTGCGTCAAACAAAAGTCCTGCCCTCAACCTAGAAACTATCAACATATGGCACACCAGAAGATGAGGGGCAGGGCCCCAGGTGCCCTAAAGCAACGAACTTATATTTCCGTGGCAATTTGAAAATTACAAAAATTAAGTTTCGCTGTTTACAACAATACACTTTAAACGCAACAACTAGTTCAGAGTCTGCGGGTAAAAAAGTGCTAAAAATTACAAAAGAAGCATTAAATATTTTTTTTCTAATTGATTTATCAAAAATTTTTTCTCGGAGTTGCACAACAGCGGCAAAATCGACACCTGTATTTCAATTTTCATGTTCCAGGTCTTGCCGTTTTTCTGGCACGCGCGCCCCAAACATTACATTTTATTGCATTTAGCTTTGCAAGTTTGACATCTACTATAGTTGGGAAAAACCTAACCTGGCAGCTTCATAATGCTGTAATTAGGATCTGCATAGCCTTCAAAATGCTGTCAGGCTTGGTTTGCCAGAACTATAGTTGAATTTATATTTCAAAGAAAGAAACAAATTTAAGTTTTCGAAATGCTTAGCAAACCTAAATATGCCATTCAATTGTTTACATCCTACCAGTACAATCCTTTATAAAAGCCATGGCAATATCTACAATAAGATGAATGTGATCATTAAGTATCATAAATCATCAAAGGAAACACAATAAGTTGCCCAACTTAAACCAAACGAAAACGCTAACTTGACTAAGCTGCACACATTAGTAACCTCAAAACAAGATTCTATAAGACAATCAACAACCTGAATCAGTTTACTTTTCTACGAACTATCCACTGAGATAATTTCATTCTAAATTAGATGGGAAAGTGCTCAAATTGAAAACCTCTGACACAAAACAATGCACCCAGTATCATCTTTATTTATAGATTCCAGCAGCGGACAGTCTTGCGCCCTTAAACTTGGGACATTGCTGAAAACAATGGCCATCCTCCCCCTTTCAACAATGAATTCCACGCTTTCCCGGCGATGACTTTTAAAATGCATTCGAAACATTTTTAACCCTTTGTCTCATCTACCTGTTGATACCACATTCCCTTGACCCACATATTCAGGAATCTTTATGTTACGGTTCAGTCGAACCAGTGCGTGGAAAACTTTATCGTGACGTTCTGTCTTTAGGATTCCTTCTTTTCGCGAGCGTGAGCTTGAGCTTTGTTGGAAGATTGGATTACATCGCATGCGCGACGTTGCCGGCTGCGATAATTCCGGAAACGGAAAAAAGCAGTTATATGTAACACGTCTGCCAATCAGTGCCTGGTAAACGGGTGGAGTAGGACTGGTCGTGATTAAGAATGATTGCCCTATTTTTGCATTTACATCTTTTAAGGCTATTTTGATGCAAATTCTTACCAGATATTCCTTAAATATATACATATCGTTATCTCAGAACAGCAGTAAGATATCTTAGTGTTATTTCTGGGATTAGGCATCTTACAGTTGCTCTGATGCGACAATATAGTCTCTCCCTCTCCCTTTTCCACGAGTAGAGATTACAGTTTTGATAATATCATTCTGCAAAACAAGGATTCGTCATTTATAAATCTCCAGAAAACCTTTTAGGTTTTAAAATAAAAGTAATAATTTTGATTGCTTTAAAATTTGCATCACTATGCATAGAGATGCAAATGGCTGCTTGCTAATGTTTGCCAACGGCCGAAGATTGCTTTACAATTTTAGTTGATTTAAAAAAAAAGACAAATCATCTGCTAGGACGTTAATGAGCGTGATTGATCTCAAATGTGGATTGAGTTTAGCCTAGGATCTTTGCTAAATTAAAAACGCCTATAACTCCGGTACTAATGAAATTATTAGCTTCAAATAGAATTCATCTTGTGCAGAAAATAGCCCTTTCAGGTGATATATAATGTTGAGCAGCACAAGAACTGCTTCGCCAACTTTTAAAGAAATTTTGCCAAAATTCAGTTTGAGAACTAACTTAAAAAAATTAATTCGAAAAATGATTATAAAATACCCTCTGAGATGAAGACGCTTAGGTTCCAAAGCAATTTTGAACCAAATTTCAAGTCCATATGTGCCATAGATTCATCTAGGAACACACACACTCAAATTCTTTTACAGAAGTTTCTTTTTTAATGTGGAAAGAAAATTAATTGCTGAAAGTTATTCGAATGGTGCGTCATAAAAATTATAAAACTGAAGTAATCAATAATTTTTGTACGCCTTTTCTTCAGTGTGTGTGCATTTTTAGTATTAATTTATTTAGTTATTTGCTTATTCATTATTTAATTTTTATTTAAAAAAATTGGTCTGACTCTGGTTAAAAAATACATGACCTTGTATGTACTCATTCATGTTTTGGTTGAAATAGCCGAAATTCCTAGATCGTTAAAAAGTCAATAGTATATGCTGGCAACGTTAAGTTGCAGTTAAAAAAAATAGCTGTTTTTTTCACCACTGTTTTAACAAACAGAATTGCTTAGGTTTTAGCCGATAGAAATTTAACTTATCAGAACCATACTACAATACTTTTTCTTGTTTACCTGTAATGTAACAGTAGGCCTTGAAATTTGGAACTTGATACTGATTGTTTTTTAAGTAAAGTTGTAAAACCTATCGACTAAAAAGTTCCATCTAATGAAGCACAATATGATGAGATTTTGCAACATTATACAAATTTTATTGACCCTTTTTTTCAATTGTTTAACATTACTTTCTCTCTACATAACTTCTAATTCAACATCATTTAAAATTATAAGAAAATTAAATTATCAATTTAAATATATTTTGAAATTCAAATTGCTCTTCAAAGTTATTTTTGCCTATTGAATACATTTTGAGAGGACGAAAAACACTGTAACTTTACTATACCTAATCAATGCCGATTGCATTTCATCAAAGTAGCAAACAGTTGATGAAAAAGCACCATCATAATGTTCATTTCCGGACAAGATTTTCGAAGGCAAGACGAGGAATATCATTTGTTAGGTAAGAATTGAATTGCCTGCCTCCGGGAATTGAAATTTATTTGGAAGGGAGAAGGGACTCAACTTTTTAGTTACCTTCCCTTAAACATAATGCCCCTATCTCTCCATTCGATTTTTTATTTACTTTGCATTAAACATTTTCAAAAAATTGCAAGAACCACTTAATTAAACAAAAACTTAAAATAGAATCTACAAAAGTGTAAAGGTAACATACGAAATTTATTACTTTCCACTTAGTAGAACTATTTTCAGTTTTTCGGAATGCAGCAAAATCCTTCCGATTCGTGAGTGGCTTTCAAACGATGTTAGGAGGAAAAACTTTTACACGAGTTCCACCCATCTGAGCGAAATTAACATTCCATATACCCTGTGGCAGCGAAAATAACTTGTTTTTCACGCGTACAAAACTTTCCAACAAGAAAGATCAAACTAGGCCAAGGAAGTCGACCACTAGCCCTAGGCCATCATAACGGTCGTTGGTTGGAGAAAACAGTTATCAAATGACGAATCTGAGGCACAGTTTTATTCCAACATTTCCACCGGACTTGATGGGACAGAACATCCTTTGCTATGACATCAGATTCGATTCACTTACTAAGAACAAAAAAATAATTAAATAAAAAGTCCGACTTTTTGCAAAAGACCTTGCCTGTTTCGGTAAAAAATGTGTACTTTTATGGAAATGGTATCAAAAGAAGGGGGATTAGAAAATTGGAGGTCATTTTTTTTTAAAGATAACCTTCGTAGATAACGTGGAATTAAATCTTTACATTTTGTGGCTAACATTTTAATCATGTCCTGGCTGATTCTTCTTCTGCTTGAAATTCTTAAGTACTAAACAAAAAAAGCACAGTACAGATTTATAACTTGAACACAGCGTAGGGAAACTTTAATACTATCTTTTAAGACATCTCTTTACAAAAAGAAAATTATTAAGGTGGCTCAGTTTTTATACAAACACGAGTTTATTTCGTAGAAAATATAGTGAAACCAAACAATGCGAATATATATATATATATATAATAAAATAAAAAATAAAAATAAAACTAAATAAATAATAATACTAATGTTAATAGTAATAATAATAACAAAAATTTGTCATTCTGAAGTATTTTTAAAACCATTACAGTCATATTTCACGTTCTGCCTCACACAAGAACGGAATCAGACTAAATGCAATAAAAAAGGATTGAAAACTAATGATTCCAAAACATCAAAAACAAGGTATAGGTACCTTTTGACCAATCAAGGAGCCCCGTAAAATTTGAATGGGCCCCAAATGTTGATCCTTCTATTCTACTTTTGATTTTATGATTTGTCATATGTGTGTATCGATTATAAAACTATTTCAATGGTGTAGTTGTTCAACAGTACTTAATAACGTTCTAAACTACTGAGTTTATGTTTTTTTTTTCTAGTTTTTTGTTTTTTACGTAGTCGTGTTTCTTGTTTTTATTTAATACAGCGTTAATGCTCTGCAAAGAATTACAGAGAAAAATTCTGAATGATTGCCAAAAGACTATCATAGCCAGCTCTTCTTTATAAACAAAACACGAAATCATTTTTATGTTTTCTTCATGCATGTTGTGCATAAAAATTGGTATAAGTACACATTAAACTTATTATACAATTAGTCATCACTAGAATGAGGTATTTTTTTATCTACGAAACCTAACCCCTAATTAAATACTACTATTAGGTCTCATTTTACGCGATTTCAATTCACACGGCATTTCTGGGGTACGTAACCCCCGAGTAAAACGAGGGTCTACTGTAGTTGTTTTTTTTATTAGCTGTATACTCATGTCAAAGATACTGCGACCACACTCGTATTTTATCATTCGGCAAAGTTTGGAGTTACCTTCGGCATATTGCGATTTCCGCCCTCCCAAAAGTTCGAGGCGCTCTTAAAGATGACCCGAATTTCTTAAAAATACAAAGATTGAGACATGTTTTTAAAAAATGTAACGTTAAGCTTAAAAAATAATTTAGTTACTAAGCTGGAAAATAAATAGAACAAATGCCAGAAAGAAAATCGCTATTGTCAAAAATACTTTTTCCTTTCATATCTTATCAATGATCGAATTAAATTAAGAGAAATAAATAAACCAATATGTTTTCAAGTAGCAGTAATTAAAATGTAAAACACTCTGTGTCCTTATCCGTAAGAATTCATAAGTAATGAGCTGTCATTCTACGAATCTTAATATTCCGCAAACAATGTCTTCACTGAAAAGTGACTATTCATGAATATAAGTCATTCTTTTACGAAGTTCTAACTTTTTGTGTTAAATTATTTTGCTCATTCCCTTACGCATTTGCAAAAAGCAAGTAATAAATGATTTTTGAAATATGACCTAATTTCTTAACAACCCAAATTGAGAGCTGATATTAAAGTTTTTGAAAAGCATAACAAACAAAGTCGACCATAGAATAATTTAAAAAATTGGAAAAAACACATAAAACAAATAAAATAAATGCCTAAATTAAAACGTGAATGTGAACGTTCGCACATATTCATTAGTAATGAGCATGCGTTTCCAAATCTTGATGTTCTATAAACAATGTCTGCATTTAAAAAATATTATTCATGAAGGTAAGTCATTCATACGAAATGTTAACTATTTTTGCTCAATTATTCTACTTGTTTCCTCACGAATTTAATTAGTTCAAGTTAAATTCCCGATTGGAATTCGTTATCTGTTGGAATGCGGCCGTTGTAGCAATAGGCCGTGTCTTTAGGTTCGCAAATTCCTTTCATGCTGTCTTTAAGATGTGTGACTCGAAGTTCTATTGAGTTAAAATCTGCACACGATTTATGACGTTTCATTCTTAGTAAATAAATATTGGTTTTAACTTATTTTTGGGCCTTTATTAGAAAAAATTAAATGGCTTTAGTTTCGTCATAACTTCCTACTTCTTCACCGCACAAGTATCAAAATTTAAAATATAATGCAGTGAAATCCTGTTGCAACGAGTACCAATACAACGAAAATACATTTTCAGCCCCTATATAACTGCCATTACGTTATTTGAATTCCATTACAACGAAATTCCTGTTACAAGGAACACAATTTGTGATTGTTTGAAGTTCGTTGTAACGGAATTTCACTGTAATTTGTACTATAATCAATTTAACACTTCGTGATGTAACAAAAAAGTACTATAAAAATAGAGTAATGAGCCGGTTATTCGAACTCTAATTTACCATGCGTTTAAATACAGTGAAATCTTACATTCAACTGAAGAACAATCTTAAATATTCTGGAAAAACTGTAAAAAAATATAAAAAAGTAGCTCTCTTTTCTGCTTTTATACTCCCACAATTTATTGAGAATGTTTGCCATAAAACTTTTGTCCACTATATGAAGTACATGCTTAGACGCATATGAGGCAACTTTTACGTTTGTTAGAAAATGTTTTCTTCATGACAAAGTTTTTCCAAAAGATTTGTGGTTTGTAAACATGCCTATATAAAACCACTTTAAAAAATGCCTGTAAATATCATTTTCTTTAATAAACTTCTTTTGCTTCAAACTGTTGTCAAATCTGCAGATTGTTAATGTCACACTTTCCACATTTGAAAAAAAAAATACATTCTTTGTCCGCAAGGTGAAAAAAAATTGCCAACTTTCATACAAAACTCAATACTCATACAAATCGTGCTCAACATGCCTATATAAAACCACTTAGAAAAATGCTCGTAAATACCATTTTTTTTAATAAGCCGCTTTTGTTTCAAACTCTTGTCAAATCTTCAGATTGTTAATGCCACACTTTCCACATTCTTAAAAAAAATGCATCCCTTGTCCGCAAGGTGAAAAAAAAATTGTCAACTTTCACACAAAAATAACAAATCGTGCTCAACATGCCTATATAAAACCACTTAAAAAAATGCCCGTAAATACCATTCTTTTTAATAAGCCGCTTTTGTTTCAAACTCTTGTCAAATCTTCAGATTGTTAATGCCACACTTTCCACATTTTTTAAAAAAATGCATTCCTTGTTCACAAGGCGAAAAAAAAAATGCCAACTTTCATACAAAACTAACAAATTGTGCTCAACATGCCTATATAAAATAACTTTAAAAAAATGCCCGTAAATACCATTTTTTTTAATAAGCCGCTTTTGTTTCAAACTCTTGTCAAATCTTCAGATTGCTAATGTCACACTTTCCCCATTAAAAGAAAAAAACACTGCTTTCTTTGTCCGAAAAGTGAAAAAAAATTGCACAACTTCCATATAAAACTAACAATTCATGCTCAACATGTCAATATAAAAGCAATTTAAAAAATGCCCGTAAATAATATTTTTTATATAAATCATTTTTGCTTCAAACTGTTGTCAAATCTTCAGATTGTTAATGTCACACTTCCCACATTTATATATATGAAAAAAATGCATTCTTTGTTCACAAGGTGAAGAAAAATTACACAACTTCCATACGAAACTAACAAATCGTGCTCAACATACCTATATAAAACTACTTTTAAAACATGCCTGTAAAAACCACTGTTTTTAACAGACCTCTTTTGCTACAAATCATTGTCAAATCTTCAGATTGTTAATGTCACACTTCCCACATTAAAAAATAAAAGCATTCTTTGTCCATAAAGTAAAAAAAAAAAAAAAAGAAATGCGCAACTTCTTTACAAAACTAACAAATCGTGCTCCGTATCATATCTAAGACTTCGCCACAAAACACATTTATCAGTCCATTTAACCTCCAAAAGAGGAAGGCAAGAGGTTGAAAAAAAAAGAGTTTTCTAACCGTGAACAAGGTATTTTTCTCAGTTCAGTAAACTGAAAAAGTGCCTAACTCAGACACAGTATATTCAAAGAATATTTCGTAAGAGCAACAAATTGAAATAAAATCTTCCTTTGACGTAAAGGTAACATTCGGTAAGTGATTTCCTAAGTGTCTCTTGAAAAATAAAAATTGAAAAACAAGCTAACAAATGTCTATGGGTTTTACCGTTGGGTAAGAGGCCATTATTGGCGGTTATTGACCGTGGCAAGGAGATTTTAGAAGGTCATGCAATGGCAGATCCTAATGTAGTAAATTGCAGACGATTCACGGGAGATTGTACAGTGCCATTCTTTGTAATAAATCAGTTAAGAGGGACATTCAATTAAGATTAGAGCGGAAGTTTACGTAGAACGAAACGATACTTTTTCGTACTTCAGCGTCGATTTTGAAACTTGAGCTACTGATACACATACGTAACTGATTTTCATGTGCAGCTAAAAATTATTTTAAATAAACTTATAATTATTAAAACAGTTGCATGAGAACAAAATATATTTCATTAAAATTAAAATAAAACTGTTTAAACAGTACTCAGTTAATTGTCCCAAACTATATTGCAATAAATTGTAGCTATCCACATGTTTATGGGGAGATTTTTAAACATGCATTTATTCAATACGTTGGTAAAGCACAACTACATTATGACAACGCCACCCATTCCCCCCACCAAATAACCCCTTTTTAAAGCTGATCAGGTAAAAATTATACTAAATAAAATAATTTTTTTATCACTACCTTACAGTGACAATTACGTTTAAACAGAATATACTGAAAATGTAATTATTTATTCCAAAAGAAAGGAAAGAAGTCGTTCTTTTTTAAGTTTTTTTTTTTTTAATCAGGACCAAGCACACACACACACACACACACAAAACCCTATTATGTGCATAAAAAAAATAAGAATGAAAAGAATATATTATCTTACCAATAATCCTTTGAACTTAATTTGAAACTTAATTTGTTTAAATTGTTTCTTTAACGTGAAAAGCAAAGCGTTTTGCATTTTCAGAGTTCGTAAACTATTTGACGCTGTCAATAAATCAGTCAGTAACCTTCATCAATAAAGTTTTACTGAACTTTATTTACTCATGACTTTTTTCCATTTCTCGTAAAAGGGGGAGGGGATGAACTACATTCATAATCTTTGTATTTTCTTCTGTCCTTTAGCACGAGTAAAAATGTGAACCACAAAGTAACTGTTTTACTTTCATTTGCATTGTTAAACATTTAGTATACGATTTTGTAAAATTCGTGTGTACTGAAATAGAAAAAGACTTGACTCATTACTTGACGCAATAATGCGTCATTGTGGATACTAATTTTTAAGTTTAAAGCATATTCAGACAGTTTAGAAAGTTGAGATTACATTGGAATTTAAATTATGATTGCTCAATAAGTTGAACGAACGTTTCTCATCACTCTGTTAACATATGTATTTAGTGCAAAGTTACTAATATACGAAACGGCACTTTCATTCATACCTTTTAATCTTTCCGGTCTTGGTGCAAAGTCATGCGTAGGACGCATTTCTAATAGACACGTTTAGTGGTGACGTCAGGGGTTGCCAGAAACTCGGGGAAGTTTCCAATCATGCCGTTGCTATGCGCGTTGCTAAGGGAGAAACAACATAGGATCTTCGTACGAATAGGGTTAGAGCAATGTTTAATTGATGGTTTCTTGCCAATTAAATGCTTAAATAATTTTTTTAGTGGTTTCAAGTTACATATAAGCCACCTGTAGACATCATTTGACGAATATCGATAGTTTTTACATGTGAATCGGGTTAAAATTCGGCAAAACATAGACTTATGTGGAATACAAGTGTGTTTTCTAGAGTTATGCACTCTTCTTATTGTTATATTTCTTTTTCTTTGGGTGGAGGGGAACAGCTCCGCCATTTGAGAGGGTCTGGAAAGACATTGCCCCCCTCCCCCGCTTTCGGAAAATTGCTGTATTTCTATAAATTTTGCGCATTTTTTTGTCTTTCGATGCAATATGCATTTACTGTATATGATTTAACCCCCCCCCCTTTGCAGAAAAATTTGAAATGACGATATTTTTTTTTTTTTTTTTTGAATCCCGTTTAAAGTTTTCTAAGAATTTGATTATAATTATTTTCTTCGGGCGGGATTTTTTTTTTCTTTTTAATGGTATAAGTAATTTTTTGTTTGGGGAAGGAGAATTTTTCACTTTTCTCGATTGTGATGCTTGTTTGCATTGAAATTATTTTTTTTTCGAATGGGAGGGGGGATGTTAGGTTACATTGTCCTTATTCTAATGCGAGTTTGATTGGGACATTTTAGTTTAAAAGTTTTTCTTCTGCGAGAACACACACGTAATTTAAGTTAAACTCCAATCGAGCTCTATTCCGAATAGGAATAAAAACTAGCTTGCAGAAATTGATAAAATTCCCATTGAACCTAGAAAAAAACTAATATGTATATCCTTGTCCCCCCCCCCCAAAGAGCAATTACTTAAAATTACGCGCAGAAAGAAGAAATATCCCCTCTCCCCGAAGAAAAAAAGAATTTAATTGAACTATGCATTGCAAATAGTAGAACAAACTGAAATTTTCAATGTATATTTATGTATATTGATACAAAAAATATGTATAACAAGTAGAGTAAAGTAAAAATCCCCCGCCTCGGAATACAAAAAAAAAAAAAAAAAAAAAAAAAAAAATACTCGTGACAATTTGAAGAAAACACGCAATTCTCCCTTTCCCCCAAAGAGCCCGAAGGAATGGAGTTTCATTAAAATATGCATTATTACTGGAACAAATTCAGAAAAATTCTCCCCCCCCCCCTCCAGGTATCGCTGACTAGGCTGACAATGTCTCTCGTCTTCTAAAGAAAAGAATGCATACAATTCAATTAAAACTACTCCTCTTCCTAAAAAAAATTATAATAATTAAATTTCGCTCTAAACTTTGAAAGAAAAATCTCCCCCCCCCCCAAGTCATGATATTTCAAATTTCCTAGAAGGGTACGTGCAAAAAGGAAAAAGTCAATGTACGGAGTATGTTGCGTCGAAAAACAGCAAAAATTACGCCAAATTTATAGAAATACAGTTATTTTCCAAAAGGCATGAGAGGGGCAATACCTCTCCTGACCCTCTCAAATGTCGGACCTGTCCCCCTCTCCCCCAACGAAAAAGAAATAACAATATGAAGAGTATAACTCTAGAAAACACACTTGTATTCCACATAATTCTATGTTTTGCCGAATTTTTACCCGATTCACATGTAAAAAATTATCGATACTCGTCAAATGATGTCTACAGGTGGCTTATATGTAACTTGAAACCACTAAAAAAATTATTTAGACCATTTAATTGCCAAAAAAACTATCAATTAAACATCGCTCTAACCCTATTCCTACGAAGATCCTATGCTGATTCTCCCTTAGCAGCGCGCATAGCAACGGCATGATTGGAAACTTCCTCGTGTTTCTGGCAACCCCTGACGTCACACTAAACGTGTCTATAGTCACAAAGGGGGAGGGGCGGAGAGGGCTCGTGTGCATCGAAAAAAAAAAGAACCGTACTGCATTATGTATATATATATATATATATATATATATATATATATATATATATATATATATATATTTGTTTTCCAAACATGATATTTTTATCAACCTACTTCCTTAAAGAAACGAATAATTAAAAAATGAGTCTCTCTATTGTTTTTCAAGAACATTGATTGCAAATTAAATGCTATTTTTCTAGAGTTCCTCAGTCTATACTAACTGGAAACTAAGAAAAAAAACCTCAGCTGTCCCATCAAGTTAATATTTATGAAATAGTTCGGAAATAATAAGTATTTAAATCGCCATGTTGTTGCTTAGGTTTTTTTTTTTTTTTTCACTTTATTACACAAGACGTTTTTTATTTTAATATATTCAGCATACGAAGCAGCGTTATTCTATGTTCTGCCAAACAATACAAGCTACAGAAATGTACTTTGCTTTTAAAAATGGCTGTCAATGCCAGTGAAAGCATTAATATGATTTTTTAACGTATTTTTTCTTAAAAGTTATTATTGGAATAATTGTTTTTTAATCATTACCTCTTATGCTCGCATTTTATTCATTAAAGTTTTTTCTGTCTTTGTTAATGCGGTTTTTGTGTTCATAAATTAAGTATTTATGACGGAACATTTTTCTAATAGAATGCAATCTGGAAGAGGAGTTCCAGTGCCAGTCAATTCATCAATGCATTCCAAAAGAACGATATCATGACGGATGGCCAGATTGCGATGATGGCTCAGACGAAGGCAAGTTAATTTTCATGTATCAGTTTACTATATTATTGATGAATATGTTATGCACTCAAATTAGAGAAGAATAATATCAGTTCTAATACCAGTCTAAATCAGGTTTAAATCTCATAGCCAAAAATTAAAATAAAAATAATTAAGAATCTGGGCTGCTTCTAAATGTTTGTTATGCTTGAATGTTTTGTGCATCAGACCCCGTACTCCGTAGGCAACTCGTATATTCCCCTATTTGTGGTTTTACCGATTGGATGGAACCCTGAAGATCCTTTTGATCCAGACCAGAAGTCGAGTAATCCCTGGTCCAGCATCATCAGAAATATTGAGAATGCTTTGTAGAGGAGAAACATGAGGGTCATTCCATGCGAAATGAGCAAATCAGCTGTGGCTGGCATGTCACAGATTTCAATGAAAACTTTTAATTAGGTAAACCATACATCTCTATGAGGGAATGCAAAATATGGAAGTTTAAAAACTGTTTGTTACTTTGTTATTGAAATTAGAAGTTGATGCTTACGCTAAGCCTAAATTTTCAGAGTCCATTGCTACCAGTTTGTGACTCAATAACTCCATAAGTTATAAATTCACACTTAAAAAATAAATATTTCCGCATTCTATAAACAATTCTCTATTGAGAAAGAGCAAAGTAAACTTTATTTGGATCTTTTTTTGAATCTGAGATATTAACAAAGATTGAAATTTTGCCAATTTACTACAGATTTTGAATCACTCTTCTAGCTCTTTTAATGAAAAAATAGCAATAAAAATGATTCAGATTGAAAAACTATATATAGATAACTATCTGCTCTAATTTAGTAACTGTTTATGAATTTCTTG
Source organism: Uloborus diversus (assembly GCF_026930045.1). Taxonomy (NCBI): domain Eukaryota; kingdom Metazoa; phylum Arthropoda; class Arachnida; order Araneae; family Uloboridae; genus Uloborus; species Uloborus diversus. The sequence continues at coordinate 66,626,601 of NC_072735.1, read as the reverse complement.
ATGACGAAATTGTACTTTAAAAAATCTAAAATTTCCAAAAATTTCATTTTTTCCTTTATTTCAGATGTTTTTTTGAAGATTAGGGAATGCTCTAAATTTACTTAATTTTTTTACGTAACATATTGAAGTGTCTTTTAGATGCTACTAAATTTTAATCATTGGTATCAGCGTATTTTTGTTACTAGAGTAACTTGAAATAAGGTAAAATTTCATTAATTACTTCTTTTTATTTTGCAAGTTTAGCAAAACTAACCATTTCTTTCGTGTTTCATTTTCTCAAAAGTATGTTTATGAAGTACAGTCTGAAATGTACATTTTTTTAATTGAAATAAATGTTAGTTTTACTTGCTTTTACATCATTTAGTTGTTTATCTAATTCTTTGAATTCTCGTAATTTCACATAAGGATCAATCCATACAGGTTCCATACAGTATAAACTACTCATTCATGTTCAAATTAAAATAATTATTTTGAAAATTACAATATGTTTTTTTCAGTATGATGTATTATATAGGGCACAATATACGTAATTTAAGAAGGTGCCATGACGTTTTCACACTTTTTATTTCTGTTTTAGTGTGTGAATTGACTAGCAAAATTGCTTAATTTTAAAGACCTGTATCTTTTTTACAAACCAAATACAAAACACAATATGTATAACATGTATAGTACTTGAACGGAATATTTAATTGGGCAGGAAATTTTATTTTTAATTCCATCCCCTTTTGGTTTATAGGGGTCTAAAAATGTCATTTTCGTCATTTTTCCGATTTTTGAGGGGTTGTAATCTAAAAAGGATGCACAAACACACAGCAACAGTTACATATTCTTTTTAGCATGGTTCCAGGGATTAGTTTTTGTCGTATTTCATTTTGTGTTTCCGTCCCCTACGTGAGTTATCCCCTTTGAAATGAGTAAAATTTTTACATTTAGCCTTGGACATTAACCTGTTGCCATTATTTTAATTATTAACTTACAGCTACGTAACTCAGCATGTAAGACTATCAACTTATGCACTTTAACATCAAAGCGTTAAATTAACAGTCATAAATGTAATTCAAATAGATTTCGGTCAAAATGCAAAGGTCTAAAAGTCCCATTTTTGACTACGAAAATCACTTTTGATGACCTCTAAAAAATCAAAAGTCCAGTTGAGAGAAAAAATAAAAGTGGTTTTAAACATCTTTCATATGCAGCTTTTAGGACTATGAATTTCAAAAAAAAAAAATTAAAAATGGTCGAGCGCACCCATCCGTCGAAACTGTATGGATTGACCCATAAAACAAAAAAAAAAAAAAAGCTATTTTTCTGAATTTTATTTTACGTTTGGAAATCAAAAACCAATTTCGAGTTTCTTCAAGAAAATAGTAGAAACACAGCTCTATATTCTTGTAAAATTTCAAAGTTGTCTGAATTTTCCCTCATTTGAATTTTTGTGTGTATGTGAAAGGGAAAATCATCATTTTACAAAATGTCACCAAGTTTAAAACTGATTTTGAAGACAAAGGACTTAAAATACAACTTCAAAAGTAAGGTATTTCTTTTCTGATACTTCGCACATTATTGGGTATTAATTTCATCAAAGCTAATGCATTCCTTAAAGATTGAGATTAAAAAACAAAATGCTTAATTATGAGAAAATTGAAATATTTTCAGTTTTTGAAACTCGGTTAAAAGTTAACTATAATAACTCTGAAAATTTTACTGATATCAGATTAATTACCCTACTCCATAGATTGCAACAACATATAACTTTTATGTTTTCATTAAATAGTTAATAAGATACAAGCCTTCAAAACTGCAACATTTAACATTTATGAGAATGGTTTTCTATTTGACCAATTTTCAATCGCATGTAACTATTCAAATAAAAAAATTTAAGCAAAAATATTTTAGATATTCTTATATAGGCATAAAAGAAACCTGTATACCAAATTTCATAAAAATCTGTGACCATGCGGTCGCCACTTTTTTGCGAATTTTGCTCATTTCGTATGGTTTGACCCATGAGTCAGTTCAATTTGAAAGAAGTTTCTGCTGTTACTTACAAGTAATGCAACGAGCACAGGAATATGATAGCACAGAGCCCAGGATTGGAAGCAACAGGAAGACATTGAAACTGCATTGTGGTATAACTTTAGAAGAATGAACTGGTCTATATCTAATAGTCTTACTTTACTTTTCTAAAATTTAGTGGAGTACAATGAATGGATTTTATAGTGAACGTGTTTTCGAACTGATTTGAAAAACGAAGTATTTTTTTTTTTTCGAACTTATAATTTATATGCAAAGAAGCAAAAGTATGTAAGACAAAATAAGAAAAAATGGCTCCCCTTCTTGTAGCTGCTCCGTAACATCTGTGTATATTTTCATGTTAAGTTTCGATGGATATCTTGAGTTCTACAGCTAGCTCAAATGCAATAGTTTAAATTTATGAATTTATTAGGAAAATTAACCTTTTTTTTTTGCAGCTAAGATTTGATATTTTTTCATATTGACGTATGCTTTATATGAACAAAAATATGTCATCAAAATAATTCTTTCAATCATTATTATTATTTTTTTATTGCTATTAAGTACATAATAATCAATGAATTTAAACAAAACGCTATTCGGGGATTCCTACGCATAACTAACTACACAAAATATCCTTCCGCTATTTGCTGACATGAGTATTACATTTGTGATGCCGAATAACACTTTTGTTTCAAAAATGGTTCGTTAACTTCCAACTTCAACAGCGTGTTTGTCAAACATGGTTCAATATGTTTTTATACTGACAATCAAGATTTTTCCAATTATTTTTTAATTGATGGTACTTTTTTTCGTTTTTTTAGTCTTCAACCCTGCGTGAGGTAATTCTTGCCTAGAGTTGCCCTTATTAGTTACCCATGTTCCTAAAAACACCAAATCGCTTTTCTTTGTAAATCCTACTAGCAAGTATAATTGAAGCTTAAATTATTATTTGGAATTATTATTTTCTTATTTTTGTGAGACAGCTGATGAGTGTAGAAACTTTGAAGTCAATTGAATCATAAATGAGTGACATTAGGCCAGGAACCTTTGGATGACCTTTTTTGGCACACTCGTATTACGACTTTAAGTGCAATTTAAATGCAAACGTAGTACTCCGCTTACAGTGACTTCATGACTTGCAAAAACGATTGAAATTTCAGGGATAATGTTTTTCTAGATTTCATTTTTACAGCTTGCTATAGTGCGGTATTAAATTACTCAAAAGTTTCGAAACTTTAGTTCCGAAATTTTTGGCGTCCTCAAACTATGTCCCGTGTGCCCATGCGTTTATCTTGCCCAGCCTATAGAAAGTTACTCCGAGTGCCTTGATATACTCCGGCTCACGGTTGTAGAGGGCTAAACACCGCCAAAACAATGCTGCGTTATTAAATTGACACTCATGCACCTCATTTTTCACGTAATATTTTCCCCAAAATTATTTTACTTTAAGAACAGTTAATATTACAGTTGGTTATCTGTTTAACGAGCTATTTAACAATTTTCTCTATTTAAAGATTACTTTTCACTGTCCCGGATGATCCACTGTAGTTTTAGAAGCATTCCATTTAAGGACGCATTCTACTTAAGAATGATTTTTTTTTTTTTTTGGTCCCTTGAAAGTCGTTAAATAAAGAATTAACTGTTCTGTTATTACTACTACATTGTTCAAAACTCAGCGAATAATTATATTGGTGCACTTTAAATTCCCAAAACAGTTAAAGTCGTTCTCGATAGCTCGAATATTTCTTTATCTCAAAGTTTTCATCGGGTCCCAAACTCTTGAGACCGTTGTGGAAATTACTCATAACTCGAACTACCAATACCTCGAACGTTCAAGCCGGTCACTTGGGACTTCGAGTTATCGAGAGCTGACTGTATATCCAAATTGCAATTTTAAATGAGTAGCTAGAGAAGATTCCATGCGAAAGTTTCACTTTGTAACGAATAAACTGTTGCATCATTTCATTCAATTCTCTAGCATGTTCTTAATGTTGTTCTGCTTAAGAAAATCCCTCGGAAGTATTCATTAATCATTTTTTATGTATCTTGTTCCACATTATGCAAGACGCTTACATGTCTCACTTCTTTTCAGAATGTGGAAAAGGCCAGCACAGGTGCCGATGTGGATTGCCTCATTGTGTCGAAGGTCATAAGGTGAAAGATGGAGTCAAGGATTGTGAGGACGGATCAGATGAAGGTCAGACTTCGTTCTTTTCTACTAAGGAATCAATAATTTTGGGGTGCTTTCATTGTTATGATCGTAATGTTTTGTGTATACTTGCATCCAAAATCCGTGTGAAGAGTTACGGATACAAAAGTTTAACTTCACAAAAATTGGTTTTCTGATTTAAAAAGTCAATTTGTAAGAGATGATTTTACAAGTGTTTTACATGATTTTACAAGTCCTGCTACGTTTCATGATGAGAAAATCACCTAGGTATCATTCTCTGCTTGTATTACGAGGAGGAGAGAGCGAACTCAACCCCAAAAATGTACATGCAGATTCCCTGATGGATCTAGTTTCAGGTGGTGGGCACAAAACCAATGTTAATCTAGTCCTCCCCCCCCCCCAACATTGCCACATATCAGCTATTTGCTTTCGTGTCATTTTCGAAAAGCTGTTTCAGGCAATAGCTCAAAGGAAAAATTACATCTTGAGCTTTTCTAATTATCTTAGTAAACATAAAAGATTGAAATGAAAAAAATACTAAAATATTGTTGAGTTTTAATTTTAAAAGAACTTTAGAAAATTGAAATTATATCTGAAAGATAACCCTTGCAATTTAGATGTAGTGTTGTCTAATTGACGAAATTCCAAAAAGAATTATAAATTAAATAATGCATGGCATATTTCGCAGTGCAAGTTCTGTTTCAAGTAGCGGAAAATAATTTAAAACTTTGATGTACAGTGACGGCAAAAAAATCTTTACATTTGGTTGGCAATTAAAAACTTTACATGCAAACTTCTTGGTCCATGATTTTACTTAACATGCTTCCTAGTGATTTGGCCAAATACAGAATAGTTGGCCTAGATTGTAGCAGAGGATTCGGTATTCGGGCAAATCACTAGGGAGCATGCCAAGTAAAATCTGGAGAAGGAGTTTGCATGTAAAGTTTTTAATTGCAAACTACATGTAAAGATTTTTTTTTGTTAGCACTGTAGATTTGTAGGAAACTTAGAAAAAAAAATCATTATACAATTAATCGATAAGCAGAACATGTTTCAATATTAAAGAAGCTTTTCTTAATAAGCTATTTCAGAAGTGAAATGTAATTCTTGAAAATTTGCATGGTATACACTCTAAGCGTGATTTTTTTGGTAAAATAGTTCCACAGTTCATTTAGAATCATCAGAAAAAAGAAAGGAAAAGCACATAAACTAAATTAGAAATTGTTATTGTAAAGTTTTCTTGAATATATTACAGTTATTTAAGCTTTTGCAGGCGTTTTATAATTATTTTACAAAATGTTAACAAAGAGTGATAAAAGAAAAGAAACAATTAAGTCTATTGCTCAGTTTTGAAGGTTTTTCTCTTTCAAGTTTTTCATTTTCAAATGCTGAATACAGTAGAATTCGATTTTTTCCAAGCTTATATATACGTTACAGTACGTTACACAAATGATGTTAATGTAGACCCTCCGGTTATTTCAACAGTAAAATTGCTAGAAAAATCTGAGGATTATCTTAATCCCTGACACGTCAGATCTCCAAATTATTAGACCAAATGTTATGATTGGCAATAATAGTTATCCATATCGAATTTATATAATTAATTTAAAGCTCCGATGTATCGGAATATCATTAAAATAAACTTCCAAATTGTACTATAACCATTAATACACCTATCTTGATTATCACAATCTCATTAATATTTATCTGTGGATTACTGGATTATTCTTAAAGTATATTCGGATTAAGTATTCCGACTCGTGCTAAATCAAATATCCAAAATGATTCGATTGCAGACCTACAATTTGTAAAAATATCATCAATGAAGTTTTCTGGATTTTCTGCGCTACGTCAGAATTGGTTGCTAGATCATCTGGGACGATTTAATACTGATCTTCGGATTACCCTAAACGTGTTGATTATACCATAGGATTAATATTTATCTGTGGGCCAATAGAACGTGATTAATGCTTAAGAAATAAATAAATACTTTTGTTCGGCAAAGTAAATGGTGATCAACAACGTTTTGACCTACAAAATTAGCAGATTATTGCATACACGTGTTTCGAGGTTTCATGGAACCTCACGTGTTTCGAGGTTTCATGGAACCTCTTTTTCAACAATCCATTTTTTATGAAATTTATTGCTTAGCGGTTTTTTCTTAAAGGGATTCATGTAATAAATTTTGACTGTCAGATCCACTTTGTCTTGTTTATTTTTTTAATTTGCTATTTAATCTATCTACTATTCATTCCCGTTGCTTTTACTGGATGTACTCACTATTTGCATTGAAAAAGAGGTTCCCTGAAACCTCGAAACAAGTGTATGAAGTAACCTGCTAATTCTTTGGGTGAAAACGTTGTTGATCACCATTTATGCTTAAAGCTTTTTTGGATAAGAAATAAGTTGATCCGATCCGTACTAAGTCAAATAACCAAAGTGCGTGAGTATGAAGAACCCCAGATTCTGAAAACCTCCTTGATGAATACTTATAAAGTATCCTAGTTGCGTCAGTGTTTTTACCTAGATAGTACGAGATGCTTTGGTACTGGTCTTAGGAATATTTATAGTTAGGGCAAACGTAACCAGGCAGCATTGTAACACTGTGATTAATATCTGCGTAGCCTTGACAATGCTGCCAAGTTAGGTTTGCCCCAACTATAATTGCGTTAATTTAGACAATCGGATTATCCGCAGATTACCATTTTAATATTAATCTTAATATTATTCTAATTCTGACACTACAAAAATCCGGATTATTCGTGCCTTGTTAATTAGTTTGGATTTTTCTAATATTCGATTTTCTTCATGCCTTACTCTGTACATTTATATTTGCCTTAATAATACAGACTTTCTTATTATATGTACTGAAATGAGCTCAGATAATCTGCACTTTTTTTTTAAAGCAGCAATTAAAGGTATCTAGCAATCAAATTTAACTGAAATACTATGAAAATGGTTTTTGAGACTGATAATGCATCACATTAATTGAATTGACTTAATCTTTTTACATAAGTAGCTACTTCTGTATGTATGTATGTCCGGGGTAATCATCAAAACTAATCGACCGATTTTAACCATTTTTTCACCATAGATAGCTACATTATCAGGGATTAACTCAGGCTATAATTTATTCCTAAAAAACTTAGTTTAAAAACGTTATGATATAAAACAGTAAATGTCATGTAATTTCTCCATTAAATGATTAAATATAAAACCTATTGTTACGAAAGTTAGTTGCCTTACAACAGCAGTATTAAAAGTAATCATAATGAAAATTTTGAATCAAGGCTTCTCCGAAGCAAACATGAGTTTAAAGTCATTTAAACATTTGGAAACTCTACTTTTTGCACACTTAAGGAGTAGTAGAGAGCTTTAGTAGAGAGCTTTTTTTTTCTTTTTGTGTGTGTGTGTGTGTGTACTATTTAATTAAATAAAGCGCTTTTTTTTAGTGATCTTTGTTTTTGTTAGTTCATATTTTGAAAATTCTTCAAATTTTTATGTGCTTCAATTCGTTGTTTCTAAATGAATACTTGTTCGTTCTTTATGCTCATTGCTATTTTACTTTTATGGGTAAGGAAGAAGCTCGATTTTTAATCACGTCAAAGCGGTATGTTTTAAGTTCCTTCAGTTAAAACAGAAAACGAAAGAAAGTAGCGATTGTTTCTCACAATTATTACTGACCCAGGCAACGCCGGTATTTTTTCTAGTCTATAATAAAAGCGATTAGCAATTACGCAACGCAAAAATACAATATTTTTTTGTCAGTAAATAATAAAGTTTTAACTGTCTATATTTTAAAATCTTCATACTTAAATTATACTGAACCTGAAAAATTTATGAAGCGAATTTCATCTCACTTTCAACAATTTTTTTTTTTTTTTTTTTTTGAGTTTAAATAAAACATATAACTGTTTGAAACAACTATTTAAATTTAGACTATAATGAAGGAACACAAAATGTTCGCATTAAAGAGTTGGCGCTAGGGCCGATCCTAGCAGGTGTGCAGAGTGTGCACCGCACAAGGGCGGCCAAAGCAAGGGGCGGCCACAGGCCGCATCATAAAGTTCTTATAAGCAAGAAAAATTCCTCAAGAATTTCTCACAAGATAACTTATAATAAGTCGAATAAATATGCTGAATTGTAAATGTTCAATTATCAAAGTAAGTGTCGATTTCCCGACAGCATAGCATAGTTTAAGAAAAATAGAATGTTTGGGAACATTGTCTTGGTTTATTGTCCATTACTCTTTACACAAATGCTTCATTTGGCTGCAAAATTTGTGAAAGAACCGGTAAACAGGCATGGATACAGGGGAGGGTAAATGGCCTCCTCCCGAAGCATGAAAGGAGGCCTTCTAAAAGGAGCACCGAGGGCGGCCATTAATGTTTACCCCCCCCCCCAAGCTTTTATAGACTTAAACAATGAAGGCATATTTTATTTATATAAAAAAAAGCTAGATGATTAAATACTCTCGCAAGCATTTCAAACAACAAATTCTGTATTCACCAATCGTGGATGCGTGGAAAGAAAGTGGAAAACTGCGACAACTTTGAGAGTCAAACACATGAATGACGAACTAAAATTCTGTAATTTCCCCCCTTTACGGCAATTTTTTCTTATTATAATCCCGAATGAACTGCCTGGTTTTAGATCAGGTAGGAGGACATGGCTCTTGCCCCGGGTAGCAAATTTAAACGAAGATCCAAAAAGATGCCATGACCTCCTTGACGAGACTACAGAAGGCTTAAAATTGCGTTTCTAGGACTTTAATTTCGGAAAATTTCGCTGGTTGAACCACTGATCTTAAGTCTCTGATTCACAATTAAAATTATTTATTAAGTCTTTAATTAACCCTTCCACCTTAACTTAATGAAACATAGCCTAAAAATGTTTGCTCCAAAATCCAAAATGTGATTTTAGAGGACTGCCCTTCCTACTGTCATCAAAAATTGCTTAATGGATTTCTTTTTCCGAAATTTTTGCGATGGACTTTTTGCGATTACTACCGAAGACAGTCTCAATTAGCGTCTTTAGAGAGGCCCCTAATCCCACCCCCTCTCATTTAATTTATTGAAAAACAAATTAAAATTCCGTTTCTCAAACACCAGTTTCAAGAACTTTCGGGGAAGGACCCCGGATCCCCTTTTTCTCCAATGCAATCACTATACCCCAAAATTTCGTTTTTACACGGTTCCATGGAGCCCCAGAACCCTTCCTGTCTAAACTAGCCTGAAATTGACTTCAGTTTCAGGGACCTTTCAGTTCGTGAGGGCACACCGAGCACCCGCCCGCTCTTAGTCCCATCGTTATCAAGCAATGCCTTTTTGAGACTTCAATTTCTAAAAAATTCCGGAGGAGAACCGTTTGGCTTATGCAACTTTCTACATAATATACATAACATACCCATCAATCGTCAAGGTGAGGTGGACAAAAGTCTATAGTTGTATTTTTCCGATATTAATATCGGAAAACATCCGTTAAGATCCGCCGAAGCGTCCCAGTTTCGTTAACGTCAACAAAGATAGTATATAAAATTGTTCTTTTAGAAACATCCGCTTGGGAGCCCCAAAACCCTTCCTTCTAAACAATAGCCAATAATAGATTTTAGTTCTGAAAAATATTTCGGTTCGGAATATTTTCACGTTTCCCCTATTGTTTTCAAATATAGCCAAAAATGGGTTTTTGAAACAATAATGCCGATAAATTACCGGAGGAAAGCCGCTAGATCCCCTACCAACACCAAAGACAGCCTAAATTTGCGAACTTCAATTTCGAAGACTTTCGATGGGAGACGATTGAATCTTCCTCCCTCTAGCAACGTCAACAAAAGGTAACTCAAAATTGCGTGTTTAAAACTTCAGCTTTGGAAAATTTTCGGGAAGAGCGCCGTTCTTTCCTACGTTACGGTCACAAAAATAGCTTCAAACTGTTTTCAATTTCGAAAGAATTTTAGGAAAGAACTCCAACATTACTCTTACCTGAAATCTCGAAAAAGTTCCTAAAATTGCGATATTTGATGTCAATTTCAAAAATTTCTCCATGCACCCTGAATATACCGGACTCTTTTGTCCTTGCAACCGAACACAACCAAAGATTAACTAAAACTATTTATCATACGCCAATTTCGATAATTTTCTCGGAACAATCTCCCCCCCTTTTCGTTTCCCCCTCTTCCGTCTTTCCTCTGATGTCACCGGAGACAGACTATAAAATGCGTTTTTAAGACTAGTAAATTTCGATATCGATTACTTTCTTCAAAGATATAAATTGTACCTAAAGAGTTTTTTTATTATAAAACTTTTCTTCCTTTTTATAAGTTCATCATTCTTCTGTTTTTTTTCCTTTCTTTTTTAAATTAGAACTTGGTACAGAAATTTGAAGAAAGATTTATATAGACGTTATAGTTTAGTCAAAATATGCAAATTACTCTTGAGGGGCGGCACATCGGGTCTTCGCACGCGGGCGGCCGACACCCTATGATCGGCCCTGGTTGGCGCACTCGGAAGTTAGTTCGTTTGATTTGAGAGAGCTTTTCTGAACAGTAAGAAGGTTTAGAATTGGCGAATTCGCTTTTGTCTAATTTCGATAATGCATGAATTCAAGGCGAAATGCAATCTAAAAAAGAGTGAAAATCTTTAAAATAAATTTATAAAACACATTTGAAAAAAAAAAATCTTGCTTTTTTTGTAATTTTATTTCCTATTTTACAGACCTCACGCAAAACAATACACTTCCTTGTCCAGACGAAGAAAGGTTGCAAGATCTGCTGGCTATGGAGAAAAAGAGGAAGAAAAGACAAATCCGTAAGTTTTACTACTTTGTAAAAAATATTTAAATCTTTCATTTCCTTTTACATGATTTTTTCTCATTTTTTGTTTTTTCCTTTAAGTTATTTATTAGGATATTTACTTAAAAATTTCAACAGTAGAAAATATTTGATTAAGGCTTTAAGGCTGCATTAATTTAATCATAATTTCATTGTTCACGAATCTTAGTTATTAGTTATCTTGAAATTAATTATTGCAGTCAAATAAGTGATGCGCCGATCCTTTTAACTTTAGAAATATCAAAATGCTCCTTACAATATCAAATGCGAAAAACTTCATTAGTGGGCGAGAAGATGGTATTATGTGGCGCCATCTATACTTGAGATCAAAAATAATGGAACTAATTAGTCAAACTAATTTGTAAATATCAAAAATTAAAATTAGTGATTCTTTAGTACTACAGCAAAACAATCAAACAGAACATGAATTAGAAGGATTTGTATTGCAGAGAATTATTATAAGCTCATAAGATCTCTTTAATTCATCTAATTTTGTTTTATTCTCTCGTTTTTTTCTTGGCTATAAGAAAACGATCCGCTGTTTTGAAGATTATTATAACTGACTCATGAATCATTGATATATTGCATACTGATATTCTTCTCAAGGTGTCAGTTGCTGCGAATGATGTCCATAAACGCGTATACGTTTTGTAAGCGCAGTTGTCATATCACATTCTAATTCTTTGGAAATATGTGCTTTAACTTCAGACTCGTTGTTGCAAGTACAATAAATTAATTCCCTTCGTTAAGTAATTATCTCCCTGCTAGTATGATTTTCGCACATTATTCGAATCTCTTACGAATTTGTCAAAGTAATAAAATGTGTTCAACTTAATTAATTCTATTTATTTAACAGACACTTTTTAGTTTCGTTAAATTATCAATGTTTAAAATAAACTAATACTGATTTTTTAAACAAGTCTGACAATAAAGGATTTTTTTGCAAAATATGTTAGCATAATATTAGTTCACCTTGTCTGCGGAAGGTGGAAAGGGATGGGGCATATAGTTTTGCATGATTAAGAATCTGATTGACGATTTTTCAGTTTATTGATTTTAAAGTTGTAGAAAAGTAGCAAGTTATGAGTTGGCGATCAAATTATGTTGTAAACAAATATATGGTTTCAAAAATTATAAAATACCATACTTTAATTGAACACATTTTTAAAACGTAAACTCGTGGTCAGTCTACTGTTATTGAAATATAATAAAAATAACAACAACAGCAATTATAAAGAAAGAATATTTCAGGCACTCATTAGCTATTAATTTTGTTCTCGGTTTCGAATGTACCTTAAAATGCATTTAGTAATAAAACAAATTACTTGTAGCTTAGTAAAATTACTGAATGTTTTTTTTTGTTTGTAGAAGAATAAATAGAGTAAAATAAGTTTATATATATTTTTTAAATATAATATACAAATATTAAAAATTTAAATGAGAGAAAAGACAAATTTATCGGCATGAACAACTTAAAATTCTTTAAAAACTCCCGTTTTCAGTTTTTTCATCCAATTGTCGATCATCTTCACACAATATCAGTATTTTTTTTTTTATTTTAAAGGTAAAAGTATTGACTGCAAAACCTTAGATGAGGATGTTACAGTTTTTGTAATCTTGTCCGAAATAACTTCTGTTGCTACAAATGTGCCCTTCCATAAAAGTTACTATCATTTTTTTTTTAAAGTTTATAATAAGCTTTTAGCTCCTATTAGTTGGTAAAAGCTGGTGGGAGACAATTAGGATTACTATACGTTCTTCTGAAGAATACTTTCATTTAAGATGTTACGTAAACGTAAACTGCACAAGATCACTTTTAGTAATTGCCTAACACTTTCTACGCATAGAAAATTCTTTATTAAATTTCAACTTAGTTTCCGCATTACAAAAAAAAAAAAAAAAAGAAGAAGAAGAAGAAAAGTATAACACAGTGTCATGACATAAATCTTGAAAACTTTTGAAAAAAAATATGTTTAAAAATTTTTCCTCTCTCTATTACTTTTTTTTAAGTACAAGCTCCATTTTACTGCATACGTAGACATTTTTCTTTTATCCATGGCAAAGAAAAATTTACAATAGCATTTCCTTACATGTCATTGAGAAAAAAAACATAGTTCAATCAAATGACTATTTAATTGAAATTGTTTTTTTACTATTATATTATATTTTATTAAGTTTCAATAACAGTAATTTCATTCTATTTTCCAAGATTACTGGGATTCAATATGTTTGTCTCTTTAGTGTTTTTTTTATAATATTTCAGTTAAAAATTCTGTAATTATGTATATTTTTATGTACAAATGCTTTTAATACATTAACATAATATTTTATTGTAATTGTTTTTAAAATATTATTGTTTACTGGCAGTCCTTTTTTAACTTCTATTTCAAAGCTGATAATCACCCTTCACTTTTGACAATTTTTAAAATAGTGTTGTAAATTGAAAAACTCAAGTGAAGAATACATTAATATCCTGAAACGTGTCAGATTGAAATCGAAATAAATTAAATAAGGACTACCATTACTTAATTTCTTAATGTTGCTTTAAATAATAGTAGCGCTTGATTATACTTAGTACTGCTCTGTGTGCTGAAAACTTAGGCTTGCAGCTAATGCTTTAAATGCAAATAGATGCTTAGCTAAGCATGCGCGTTTCATTTATTCAATACAATGCTAAAAAATACTTGACTAAATTGTTTAATTCACACTTTTCAATAGTCATTATATATATATATATAAATTGCTCATTACATTTACATTGTATGAGCAATAAAATATAATGATACATGTCCTTTTAAATATTAACCTTACCTTTCAATAGTTCAATACCACATTTTAAAAAGCCGCAAAAAGTACGAGTTAGTAACTGACATATTTTCTGCTACAATCTATTCCACTCCTCACGTTATTCACTACTATAAGATATGTTTCCAAAGACTTTGAAAATAAAAACTTATGTTCATCAAATTTCAAGGAAAACCGTAAAAAAAATGTACACGATTGAGTGAACTAATAAATGAAACAAATAAATGCTTTCCTCATCTGTCATATCTTTACATTTGCTCATAGGTTAAGGTATAAAAATGGAAATACGACTAACAGTTTCTTTTATTTCTGTTAAGAAGAAGTTTTATCCCTTTCCTAACCATAAGTTAATAGATATCTCCGAAAATACTCAATCAAGTTCAACATACAACAGCTCGAATGTATTTAACTATTTAATACCCATACATTACAATTTTCAATTAACTGCTGAAAATGTGCATCAGTTTTAGTCTTTTTGAAATGGGATCAGCATTTCCGGACATAAACTACTTTTGCTGAAAAAAAAAAAAAACTTTCTTAATGAACACCACTATGGCGGGTTGCAACAAGGAATTTTCAGCTCAATCAATCTAGATACGTAATTATCCACATAAAATTTTGTTTATTGGAGAATTTGAAAATCAATAGTGCAATATTCAACAAGTTGCGAGGAAATTTACGATTTCACTTAGAAGCTAACTTTTTTTGTGTGGAATTCAAAGTTTAAAGCAGAAATAATGAATGCAAATTGTTAAATAACTCGGGAATAAATTTTTAATCACAAAGAAATAAGTGAGGGGAAAACAAGCTTTCTGATGCAAACTTCAAAATGCGTTACACTTTCGGTGGTAAGCAGTAGAACTGTTAAACGGACTCCAACATTTGAGACATTATTTCACCACATCTTACGTTTTTATACTTAGCTTTGACTGCTTTTGATTACTATACTTAGCTTTTAACTGCTAATACATGCTTTTAGCTGATCAACGCCTTTGCAGTAGGCAGCAAAACTGAACTATTGCTTAATAGAAGCTGCAAAGTTAAAAACATTTGTATGAATTGAACTCAAGATCTTTATGAATTTCTTCAATTTTTTCACCTTGTCGAGTGTAGATTTCACTGAAATGGACTTTTTGGAAGATAAGAACAAAGAAGATGATTTTACGTTCATACATCCAAGTACAATAAGTGATGCCTCAAATAACTTTCAGTACAGTTACACTAAATTTCTGAATGACAGACAGAGTATGGAAAAAAATTCTCATACTGACAATGCTGGAATACTGAATACTGAATCCCTTAATAAACATCACCAAATTCATTTAATCCATCCTGAGAGAACTCCACCAATTAATAAAGATATTTCATTTAAAACTAGCGCTGGAATTGAAATTTATGGCTCTTTGAGATCTGGAAAGATATATCAAACCGCAGTGAACGAACCGATTTCAGTAGCACCCACAGCTGGATTCACTATTATAAAATTTGACAACGTAACTCCAAGAAAATTACCTTCCAATATGAAAAGGAATAAGGTAAAATTACCGGAAGCTGACCATAGCAGGTTCCATGATTTATATAAAACAATTTCGTCTTTGTTCCAAAACAATTCACATGTCCAGGAAGAAAACTTGAAAAAAACTAAAAAGGAAGAAAAGCACATGGCTTCCAAATTCAAGAAGCCATTGAGTTTCTTAAATGGTAGAAAACTATTGTCCGTAACTGCAAGCGATGAGAAAAAAGAAAGAGCACAACTTCAAAAAAGAACAAAAAGGGAAGCTGAAGAATCGAAGGAAAATCCAAGCAATATTTTAGAACTTTCTCCATCTATTACTTCTTCCGTAGATAATAATTTTCATACTACTGGAATTATTACCTCTACAACTGGAACCGACATAATTGAAGGAAGAACCACGGAATGGACTACTATTGTAGAAGGAACTTACATTGATGGCACATATGCGCATATCTTGCAAAGCACATCTCGTATACTCTTTACCGTTGATAAGCCTGTACTCACGAGCAGTACCACTGTTCCTTTCTCATCGAAGCCACAACAAAACATACCAGTATCCACACCAAAAGAAGAAAATCCAATTAGGGATTCAAGTTTATTAGAAAACGCTAACCATGAAAAAGGAGCATTATTTTTTTCACGTTCTCAGCGTATAAATGATAAAAGTCTTAAAAACATAGATGCTCTGATTAATATTCTGACAAGTTCATCCGCCAAGCCTCCAATGATTGCACCAACTTTAATTTCTCCATTTACGAATAAAGGTATGAATTCAGAATCAGCGATGAACCTCTCTCATACAGACATGAAACTTAATTTTGAAGAAAATCCAATTGACTTGGAGTTTGAAGTGGATTTAAATGAAGATCACACGAAGTCACCTACTACCTTGGAATCATCTTCCGAATCGGATCTTTTCCTAAATGAGGAGGAAAAACTGCTTCATACGGATACAAGTCCCGCTAAAGATGTTTCACAAGAAATGAACGTTATTGGTAGAATGGCAGAAAAAAAATCCGCAACAAATAATGAAACACTAGATGAACTTGCAAAGCGTATTTCTGAGATTAAAGACGATGTAAGTGTTCCTTTCAGTAAAGAACCAGTTTTATATGATGTTGACTCTTCAATGTTGACCGAAAATAAAAACAGCCATACATACTTTGCTGATAGAGCTGACATATTTTCTAAGAATACAAAAGACAACCTTGATTCAAATGTGATGCCATCAAAACTTCTGAGAGTTAGTGAAGATAAAATTGACCCTTTAAGTGAAGTTGAAGAAGACATCTCGTTGACGACTACAAGCTTAGGTGTACCAGAAATCACTGATTTGTTTCCACATTTTGGGGAGGAATCAGTTGCTGAAAATCTGAAATTAAATACCGAAATTTCGATAGAAAATTCGTTTGCTTTTAAGGATCTCCAAAATCCTATGCCTTCTTCAGTAGTTGTAACTCATTCAGAAGGACTATTAAACGTTATACATAGTTCATTTTCCGATACGACTGATACTTTTAAGGAATTAACGCATGATCATTTTTCCTCTATTTCACCCAACCCTACAATCGATTCGGAAGCTAATAACAAATCATTTGACTTAAGTTCCAACAGTAGTGATGTTGAAGAAGTTGCAGGCCTTCATGAGTCTAAAATTAAAGAAAACACCGAGGTTATGTTTTTTCTAGGAGTGGCAAGTACAATCAATAATTCTGAAAGAATGGAGAATGAAAAGACCGCCGAAGTCGCTCCATCAGCTTTACCTTTTTCTGAAATAGACACTAATATTTCTGATGATAAAACAGATAAGCGCTTTTTAGAAGACTTAAAAGAAAAACTCAGTGAAAGAAATATAGAAAACAGTATGTCTGAGATTACTGTATTACTCTTACCTAGCATGGATATTCATGATTTGAAAATATTTGTCGAGTCATCGCTCAACCCACTCAATGATGAAAAATTATCTCCATCTAACCTGGAATCTGGTAATGTAGAGAAAGATTCTCAAAACAATTTCTCTTCTGAAACACCTAAACTACAAACTGATGATATAGAAAAAACTAAACAAAGAATTAAACGAGCCGTTCCAGAAACTGTAACAGTTCTTAGACCGGAAGGTAGAATAATTTCTACAAACGTGCATGTATTCTTAACGCCTACCACTCACTATACAACATACACATATTACACAACGATCCTAAGACCGAATGGTAGAAGTGAAATTCAAAGTAGTCTTCATGTCGATACCGTAGTTATGTTACCGAATGATCGCTCTCATGATCATTTGGATCCTGCCTGTTGTGATGGCGGAGTTAGGGCAACAGCTGTGCATGACGATTATGAAGTACCTGTAGTTAGAAGACCCCCACCTGTAGATCATTTTCACATCGAAACTGTTCCGTATGACATTGGAAGAGCAAGCGAAATTACGCACAAAACAACTTACACGTATTACACTACTAAATTTCGAGGAGGTACGTCCGTTATTGAAACTCGAAAGGAGACAAAAATTAACGTGACACCAATTCATGCTGGAAGATATTCACCTGTTGAAATAGGAACTCATTATGATCAAGTTTACCCTGACGACTTGCATTACCAAACTGATCCACCATATATAGCCCCTACTCGACAACATGATCACGTGCATAGAACCACTCTCACTTATTACACAACTCGAATACGTAATGGTGTCCCAGTAGTAGAAACAAGAAGAGAAGTTGAAGCACATGTTACTCCTATACCAAATAATTACAGACCAGTTCAACGTTACCCACAAGCAACCCGTGATCCGACTTACACAGATTACATTGACCCCAACTTATATAAACCCGATAGAGTCACTCATAGAACCACTTATACTTACCATACGACGAGATTTCAAAATGGCGTACCAATTGTAAGTACTAGAAAAGAAACGGAAACAAATGTTACACCCATACCAACTTATTACAGACCATCTCCGACGCATGTCCATGCTGTAAATAGAGTACCAGCTACAACTCGTGTTCATGCTGTTAACAGGGTTTATCCTTCAGTTCAAAGAGGAGTCACACGTACAATTGACTATAATGCTAACGTCCATCGGGATAACACTCCTATTACACATAGGACAACTTATACGTATTATACAACTAGATTACTGGGCAGAAATACCCAGGTAGATACTAGATACGTCACAGAAACAAATGTTGTTCCTAATCAAGCTGTTTCATATGTGAGAGGTGCTACCGCACATGTACATCCAAATTATGATGAAGGCTACTACGAAAATGAGTGCAATGTTTGCAGGCAAGATGAAAGGCAAACGGTAGTTAGAAATATTCCTAACGTACGAGTTAGAGGGAGAACAAATGAGGAAAATACTAGAAGAGCAGAAATACCAGATCAAGCTATTACTCCCAGCGTTGCAACACATTTTTCAACTTTTACTTACGCAACAACGCAATTGGAGCGAGGTGGTAGACCCGTCGTTCGAACTAGAGAACATACAGTTACGGAAGTTTTATCTGATGTTGTACTACCAACTTTACAATTTGGTGATCGAATCCGTTCGAAGCGAACTGTTAAACCTTTGGAAAATATTAGATTACGTGCTTCTCATAATCCAACTGATTCCTACCCTCGGAGGTACAACTATGACCCCAATGGTAGACAAGGGAGGAGGATTGTAACGAATGGACAGTCAAGAAATAGTTTAAACAGAATTAATTCCGGGGTAGAGCTGGGGAACGATGGCCCAAAGCCTGATGAAATCAAGCCCACAAGTATAACTTATTATTCAACATATACTTATTTTACAACAGAATTGCAAGACGGTAAGCCTATAATAAAAACTCGTGAGCATACTGTAACCGAAATTTTAACTGATGTTATTGTTCCAACTGTTTCTACAGTTAAATTAACTTCATCTCTAAACACTCGATCAAATAATCGAAGATTGATAAGTAGAAACCGTGAAGATGTAAATTATTCACAGGAAAAAAAATTGCCTGGAAGGAGGCTTTTATCTCTCCCTGAAAGTACAGAAAGTTCGGTGGATGAAACACTTAAACTAGCTACAATTTCAACACCTCCACTAAAAAATAAAGAAATATTTTTAAGTGATATCAATGCTGAGAAAAAGGAAAATACTTCCCTTTCCCCTCCTGAAGTTGATAGTAACACAACACAGGCTGTTGGAAATGAAAATTTAACTTATGCTCTAAATACTGACAGTAATCAAGGATCAAAGCAAAAAAATTTTGGAAGTTCACAAAAACGTACTCCTAAGAAGGAAATTCCCTTTGAGACAAACGGAAGAGAAATAAAAGATAATCAAGCTAGCACAGATGTTGAAGAGAAACTCTTAAACGAAAATAATAAAAATAATAAAGATTATTTTGATCCTTCTTTTCAACCTTTATTGATACAGCGTTTGCCATTACACAATCAAAAAAGAAGGGATAATTTAATCAAAATGAACAGTACAACTCTATCTTCAAATGTGACAGAAGTAGAACTTTTTGATGAACGCAATACTACTGATACCATAGAAAAGCGTGATAGAAAACCAATTTCGAAAGCTTGGAAATTCGAGTCGACAACGCCTTTCAAAAGCTCAATCGAAGACATTCTATACTCCAGCACTCAATTGGATGAATTGTTAGTAGAGGAAGAAAATACATCAGAGGAAGTTCCTCATAGTGAGGATGACACAACAGAAAAGTTTGATTCAAAAGAAATCCCAGAAATTGGTGAAATTGAGCCTACATCATCTTTTAAAAATCCAGTTAATAAAGTCTTAGTCTTTAGCAAACAGATAGATGAAGTATCGGAAGTGAATAAAACAGGCAAAGAAAATACTTCCAGTGAAGCTCCAGAAAGTAAGGACACAACCAAAAATTCTAAAGGAAAAATGATGTCAGAAATTATTCAGATCGAGCAGACAAAACCTTTAAAAAGTCCAGACGATGCACTCCTGTACTCTAGTACTCTGCAGAAAGGAGAGTTAGAATTGATTAAAATGGAAAAAGAAAATGGCGACGTTCCTGATACGTTTTTACTTCACAAACCAGAACCAAGTTTCACTTTCATTAGAAGTAGCACGGCACCTGATATAGAAACAGAAGAGTTAGCAGCTACTCTTTCTGTTTTATATCCAAACGGTTTAGAAACAATGAATAAAAGCTCGAGAGTTCCAAATTTTAACTCAATTCATGCAACAGAAGATTTGGATGCAGAGGGTGCTGAAGAACTATACGCTGCTGCCATACCAACTCCGTCAACACATTACACTACTTATACTTATTACACAACTTTGCTAAAACCGGGTGGAAAACGCGTTGTAGAAACTAGCACAAAAGTAGTTTCAACAATATATCAGCAGGAGCCATCATTTACTCGAGGTTATTTAAATGACGTTAGGTCTCATAAACGGCACCATCCTGAGCTCAATCATTATGCTAGAAATGCAAATAAGTGCTGTGGAAGTGAGAGAAAGTATATAACAGCAACAAAACGAAATGATCATATTCCTGACAGACTGACCAGAATACATGCCACGCATCCTAATATTCAAAGAAATGAACCGTACAGACCATCATTTACTAACAAATTTCGAGGCCCTTATCAACATTCGTACGCAGGAGACCACCAAAAACATCAAACGTGTCCTACTTGCTTAAGAAAAGCAGCTTCGGATAAAAGTAACGCAAACTTTTACAGAGAAAATCCAATAGATTCTGCTAAATCAACTTATCTAACTAGACTCCCTGCTCGAAGAATCCCTTCATATCAGCGTAGGATTGCAGAAACTAAACCAAATAACATTCCGTATTTCACTCCAGAAATCAAACCTACTCATGTTACTTACTATTCTACCTATACATACTTCACCACAGAGTTACAAAACGGATCACCTGTCACTCGAAGTCGTGAGCACACCGTGACAGAAATTTTGACAGATGTCATTGTACCAACGGTAACATCAGTTCCCCACGGTAGTTCAGCTAGATACCAACATTCGCGAAGAGGTAAACGATTCATTGAGGATTACAATTCACAAAATCGTGAAGAAATCCTGGAACCCCTCGTTTTCCAAAGACGATTGCTAAGTACAACTGAACAAACGCCTAACTTTTCTCTCGATGAAAGCCAGTCAGCAGAAAAAAAAACATCGTTAGACAGTATGCTTTTAAAACTCGGAATTTCCAATAGATCTCCTGAAATGAAGATTCCAAAAAATAAGTCAGAGAACGATGCGACAGGTAGAAATCTCACAAAGGATAGACATGACGTAGAAATGGAAACAGAATTCAGTGGAGATATAATTTTGTCAAGTACCGAAGCTCAAAGAATTAAACCAACATCTGTGACGAATTTTTTAACCATTGCGAATTATAAAACAATAATCAAACCAGATAATACCACTGATGTAGAAGCAAATACTCATATATATCCTTTTGTAAGTAATTCAGATAAAATTCCTCCACAATCATCTCCCCAAAACGACGCAAATACTTTCGGTGCATCGGAAACAAGAAATCCTCGCAGACATAATTTAGAAAATTTAAGAAATTGCGCCAACTGTCATAAACAATCAGATAATTCGCGCTTTGACAAGCCATACTATATAAATCCAGATTCAGTACAGAATCAAAAGCTGAAACATTTCAAAATTTACAGTCAACCACAATATTCGAAAGTTTATCCTAGCTATGAAATAAAACCTTCAATATTAACATATTTTTCTACGTATACATATTTCACGACGGAGTTAAGAAACGGCTCTCCTACAGTTAAAAGTCGAGAACATACAGTTACGGAAATCTTAAGTGACGTAATTCTTCCGACAGTTGCCGAGGTTAGACCGAAGCGTACAATTTATCTCTCCGAGTCAAGCAATAATGAAGACCATAACAGTCAGGATTTTACATACGAACATCAAAAAAGGAAAATTCTTTCCATTCCGGAAAAAAGTCTCTCTTTTCAACCATCTACTAATGTGGGGAAAAGTGTCGAGTCCAGAGAGTTTTTAATGAACAGCAAACCTTTTTTAGATGCTGATTTTGAGACAGCATCCATTGATAATAGTTTATCTAATATATACGTAGAAAACATCAGCCCTACCCCTTCAATAAACTTAGGTTTGGAAACAGCATATGAAAATGATCTTCTAAGCAACGAGAAAATAAGTAAAGCTTATGTAGCATATTTAGATTTTTTACAATCTTCTAGGCTACAATTGGCTAGCTCAAACTATTTATTCAGTGATGAAATTGCAAGTTCAAACGCAATTTTACCTCATTTATCTGTAATACCGAAAACCATATCTTACACTATGCCTCAAAAGCAGATCATTACCTCACTTGCTTCTGAAAGGGATGAAAAAAACATGATATCCGTTGTAACTTCAAATCTCAAGCGAAACGGAAGAATGACAAAGTATACTACTACAATATTCGGTACCTATATCAATGGTGTGTACGCCCAAAGAGCGAAGTCAAGCTCAGAAGTAGTGCCAATAACAGATATTGATATGTCGTCGGTGGAAACGACACTAATGTTTAAACCGTCCCGTATGCCTGGTTTAGTGCGCAGCATTGTCTCTCGAAAGATTCGAGGACCAGTAGCAGTGCATCTAACTACGGAGATACATGGTACATTTGTAGCTGGCGCTTATGCTCAAACAGCAAAAGTGTTTACTAGCTCACAACCCCTGTCATCGACTAGAGATCTGTTGAGACTCAGAATCACCACTCATCAAGCTCCAATAGTTCCAGGAACAAGGAAAACAGGTTTATTATCATCAAGAGTACTAAGAACGAAAGTTGACGGATCAACAACGTTATTATTTGTGTCTGAGATTTATGGAACTCATATAGGAGGTGCATATGCTCATTTAGGTACCTATACCACTCGAACAGTTGTGGAAACTCCTAGCACTGCATCAATATCGGCTGAAATATCATCGAAGCTACCGACATTTTACCTGGAAGATTTAACAACTGGTCTTGTGACAGCTTCAGTAAGTGATAAAATTAATAACGGCACCACGACTAGATACCATTATGAAGTCTATGGCACATATCTTGATGGAACATATGCTCACGTTCCAAGTATATCAACTGAAACCTTTTTTACCGCACCTCCAACTTTACCCGTTACTTCATTCAAAACTGATGATGAGTTTACTTCAAGGACTGCAAATCTAGAAATCATAAAAAGTGATGCAGAAATGGCGTCATCCATTGTTTTAAAACCAAGTAGTCCAAATATTGGACTTGTAGAAGCTTCTACGCGAGTTCACGTACAAAACGGAAGCACTACAAAACACATATATGAGGTTCATGGCACGTATCTTGATGGACATTATGCCCTGGTCCCGAGTATATCAATGGAAACAATAACGCCTATGGTAAAAGCAAATATTTTAGAAAATAAATACACTGTTCGAACAGAGCAATTCATAAAAACACCTCCTGAATTTGAAATCTTGACAATTTTTTCCGAAACAGGTCCCGAAGCTTCACACATCGCTAACGAAAACGAGGTCATTGCTTCATCATTCCTTGCGACAGATTTATTAGAAATGAATGAAACAAGAAGTGAAGAAGATTTTGAAACATTAGAAGAATATGGTTCAAACGTGAATGAAAATATCATTCTACCGACAACAGTTGCATTTGTTGAGGAGAAAGTGGCAGGGACTTCTAGACCTCATTCTGCAGCGCAGTTTCTCCCTGTTTTGTTACCAGAAGCATTGAGGACATCTTTCACTAGTGACAACAGGAATTATAGAATAAAGCGAGAAGATTTACTTGCGACTTATATTAAGAGTTCGTTTACTAACAGTATGAAGACGCAAAAAGAATCAAATGATATTCGATTGCAAGCAACCTCTCCTTTACCTCCATCCGCGTTTCAACAGGTTATTAGTAGCACTAAAGCAAACTTTGACCATTTCAAAAAGACAAAAAAATTAATATCAGACTCAGAAACACATTTTTTAAAGGATAAGATAGTTCACAAAACTGAAAGCCATGAAAAGCAAAATACGAGAGTTATTCAAAAAAGAGCAAAGCGTTCGCCCATTACAACGAGATCGACTTTTGGGAATAACAAGCGCTTCGGATCAAGCACTAATTCTGTTCGTAAATTTGGATCAACAAACACATTTAAGAGAGATTCGGGTTCAACTAGCAGAGGTTTTCGAGGTTCTAGCACTAGCATGAATACAGATACCACCATGGCTTACAAAACTAGTAGACAACTTCAAACTTCTAAACGAGTTCCTAATTTCCTCACTACTCAACGAACTAAACCAATACTAAGAACTTCAAAATCTGTTGCAACAGCAACAATCAAGCCTTCGAGTTCGGAAAAAATATTTCCAGCTGCGAGTTCTCGTAGGTTTGGCAAAGCTAGATCTGAAAGTGAATCAAATTTTGAAGATGACTTTGAAGTTAGTGAAGCAATCCCTCAAAAAATAACTGAAGAAAAGTCAAAAGAGCCAACAACTCGCGTGCATCGACCAACGAAGTTTTCAAAATTCAATAGTCGAAGCACCACTGCACCACTGCACAGCAAAAGTAGGCCTTCAAAGGCAAACAATTTTAAACCAACAAATATTTCAGTAAGAAGGCCTCGAGGTCAAAGTAAAAATAATAGTCCTCCAAGTAGAAATCCCAAAATTAATACGCGAGATTTTGAGAACGAAAATCCGCTTACGCCAACTGAAAGTAGTCAATCTTCTAAGAAGAGATTTACAATGACGACAACATACTCTTATAGTTTAAAACCAACATCTGGTTACCTGACTCCAGTTGAAGACATTGAAAATGGCAACAATCTTCATGAACGTGAAATGCCCAAGGCACGTTCAAAGAATCGTGGTCCTTCTTCCCCACGCAATCGCAGTTCATATAAGCCAGTTTTTGATAACGATGATAACGAAGTTGCACCTGATAAACCAAAATCATTACCATTACCTGTATTTGGTAGAACGAGAGGTTTTAAAAGGCGACCAAAGTTTGATCCTAGAACTATCAAATCATCAACTTCCACTCATTTCTCTACAACTTCTATTCTAATAACACCAACAAAATCTGAGATCAATGGATCTGAAATTGTGCCCCAGGAAACAGTTCCAGGTCCTGTTACTATTACAGATGTGTTTACAACAGTGAAAACTCTTCCTGTGCATCTAGGTCTTCGAACATCATTTGCTACAATAACTACAACAGCTTTTAATACCAGCGTTATTCAACCTGATAGGTTAACAACAATTTCAATGGATGGATTTACAAAAACATTGCTAACTGCAATTACGGGTCTTCCAGATGCTAATCTTCCAGTTGATCAACGGTTTACGGTTGTAACAGAAATCATTTTGACAACTACCGATATTTTAAGTACATCTTTAGTTGCTATAAAAATTGGATTTGGTACACGTACTGATACAATCGTAACTCGAGAAGTAATGACAACATTAGCAACTCAGACGAACACTGTTTTAGAGCAACAGTCATCGATAGCGCCCTTTCAACAACCATATCCATATTTTCCAAATCCTTTTGCCCCACAAATGCCTTTTCCAAATCCTGAATTTTCTCTTTCCCTGTCTAAAAACTCTTTTGTTACAACTCAAACGGAGATATCAACAACAATCTTACCTATATTATTCAATGGAAAAACCATGTTTACAACACTTACAAGCACAATTTTAAGCGAATCGACCTTGGTAAAAACCACAACAGTTAAAGTTCCACAAGTACCTACTGCTCTTCCCTTCCTTTTCCCCCAACCAGTATTCATACTTCCTTCCGTTACTACAGAAATTACACTGCACTTTGCAGCTCATAATGGTGAAATTCATTCTTTTGTTACTCAAATAACTGTTCCCATATCTCTCAATGGCCACACAAGACTTGCTCGAAGTGTTTCAGATGTAACTGCTACACAAATGTTAGAGCCAAACATGACTTTTGATGATTATGTGAAAGATTGCAGTGACTTTTACTGTCATGCTAATTCCGGTAACAACTTTAAACAAGGGCACATTTTGACTTCAGCTCTCCAAGCTAGCTTTAATGTTCCAAACTTTGAAAGCAAAACAGTGCACAATGAGCAATCTACGGATGCTTTGAATATTTTTTCTAGTGCCAAAGAAACTAAGAAAATTGTAACACGAAAACCATTTGAGACTTTAAAAAAGAAAAATGTTATAAATATTTTCACAACTCAGAACTTAGAAATATTCAATACAAATAAGCCAGAAAACGACAAAATTTCAACATTTTTACCACGAAAACTGCTGCAAGCGGATGACGAGGAAGATGTAGATTCTTTTGCAACGGAAGACAATTTTAACATGAGAGGTAGTGGGGGTGATATTCCAAGGTTTGTCTCGCACAGCACACAGGGCAGTAGACAACTTTCAGATGATTCACCAACATATGTTTTTGATTCCTTTCATTTATTAGGTGCAGCTTTCAATGATGATTCCCCAGGAAGACCTATACCAGCTGTAAGAGTTATACCAACGCGGAGAGCATACATTCGTAGAATAAAACCAGATGGAACACAAAATTCTCCAGATGAACGGTTAGATGACTATAACTATAGGAGAAATTATCAGCAAAACGCTAACAGAAATCCAAATTTTAATCGGGGTAGGTCTGTGCCACGAGATGATTCAAATTTTGGATTAGGAAGAAATATACCGCATTATTCAAACGGCAGACAGTTAATACCTCCAGAATTGCCCCCAAATGGTTATAGGCAGGCTGCCAATCAACAGTTCTTTGCTCCAAATAGGCAAAACTTTCCTCCCGAAACGATTGATGATCCTCGTAGACCTATTCGCGGACAACAAAATTTTGCTATTACAAGGCCACAGAGACTCCCCGAGCAGCCGATAAATAATTTTGGCCCACCTAGAAACCCTAATGATTTTATTCCACCTCGATCTAATGTTCCCTTGAGAAATGATGAAGGCTACGATGCTATGAGAAATTTACCTAGTTTTACGTCGAGAAGACAAAATGTTTCACCATCAGTAGAAGATCCAGTTCTTTCCCCCACTGATAATGATGAACGAAGAAATCAGCAGACTGGACCGCAACCACCTCCAACTAATCCTCCTCGTAGGGTCATTCGATTACGACGACCAGGAAATACACAACAGGGCCGACCTGATTCAGGACGGGAACTTTTAGACCGAAAACCAATCATAAATGCTTTGCCAGATGGTACTGATGGTCCTATTCGAGCGCGTGGGCCTGTTGTTGTTAGAAACACCGCTACAGTGCAAGATTTTCGTAGTCCAAATGCTGGTTTGGTAAGAGATCCTGATGGAAATGGCATCGATAACAATTACAATGCACCTACAGAACCTTTACCTTTAACTTATTACACCACTTTTACTTATATGACGACATTTTTGAACGGACCTTCGACTGCTTACTCAACACGTGAGGCAGTGGTATCTAATATTGCAACAGAGACGCTGAATCCACAAAAGCTATCTCTCATTAGATCTCGTGGTGGATTTTCCGCACCTAATGGCGCTCCATCCGCAGTGCCTTTAGGATCGAGAGCTCAAGGAGCAACTACTACTATTGTCAACCTAGCATCACGTGTCCAATTGTATAACAGTGATGTATATTATGGACGCATGAAAGCTCAATCTGGAATGCCAGGAGTGAACTTAAGAAAAGATGAATTAAACATTAGGCCATCTAACATTGCACTGAGAACAGTACCCATAGCTGACATTGCTGCTCTGCCAAAAACATATTATACGTTACATACTTATTACTACACCTTTAACGATGGTGATAAAAGCACACATTCGCAAAGGTCAGAGACAGTATCGAGCGTAGAAACACAAACAAAGCCTTTCATTTTGCAAGATTTTGCAAGTACAGTTGACGGATCTGGATTTCTGACATTAAAACCCAACAAACAACTAGTAAATCTAGGTTTAAGAACAGCTGGTGGCACGACAACTGAAGTCAACTTAGAAGTAAAGACATTAATACACATTAATGGGTTAAAAAATGCAGTGATAGATCGTGGAAGCATTACACCATCATTGGTTGAGGTAGCTCCAACGCAAGTGGATGGAGCTTTGAATAATTACTTAGACTCAGAAGATGCCGAAGTGCAGGATCAACAAACTTATCCCCAAACCGTGCCCATACAACCATCCTTTTCTTCTGCAGCAGAAGATAATTCCGTGACACAAAGGTTGTCGTCAAATAAAGAAGCTACCCCCGCGATACCAGAAAACAATCGTGCCATACGAACACAAGCAGTTCGAGGTCCTTTGAGAGTTGCCAGTACCCTTTTACAACGTCCTGGAACGCTCAGAAGTGGAGTTTTTGCTCCTAGACCTGGAGTTCGCGTCAGAGTTCGACCAGTTTCTTCCAGGATTGAGTCCCCAGATAGCTTGGAATCTGATGCACTTACACCAGAGAACAGTCCTTTGATAACATATTTTGATTCTACCAGAGGTGTTAATGAGAAAGAGCCGAACGAAGACGAATCTTATGAGGATGAAGAAGACGTTTCTGGTGAAGAGGATGATCGAAGCTCAGATGCCGAAGAGAGCGATAAGTCGCAGGATATAGAAGACAGCAAAAGTAAGTCAAATATTATGCCTATCAAAATTTTTATAACCCTATCATTTTAATACTCATTTTAAAGAAACAATTAATTGGAATAAGCTAGTTACAGTTTACCATATTTTCATGCATAAAAGATGACTGGAATATTTTACTGTTTTTTTTAATAAAATTAATTTTATGGATTTTGGAAATTTCAATATTTGATTTTTACCTTTTATGCGGGTAAATGAAATATTATTCATTTTTCATAGGGAAAATAACAGTTCTCTTAATATTTGAAGTACTTAGGGTATCAGATATAATATTTTTGGTATTGTTAGTATTATTCTTTTTTATTGTTTTGCTAAATACTGCTGAAACTATATTTTTTTTAACCAAAACCATCAGCAGTCAAAAACACTTTTGCTTTGTTAAAAGTTAGCTGTAGCAGGTTTGTGGCGGTTTTGCAGAGTTATTCCGTTACATAAAGGTTCTCAAAGTAGGCAGTGCTATTTTCATTTTAGCTATGCTATTTTCATTTTAGCTATTTTAGCTCAAAAATCTCTTCTTACACCAAGAAATAATTTCAAAAAAAAAAAAACAATGTTAAAGAGACGTTCTAATTTAACTTAATCCTTTGTTTAACTTAACATCGCTTATGAGCAGTTGATGGACATATTATCAAGAGATTTGCATGAAATCATTCGAAAGGTCCATGGTCACTTTGAAATCAGTCAAGAGGTTCGTTTGATTCTAAGATCACTCGATGAATCGATTATTAAATTACTCGAGATATTCTCTGGATGACTGATCATTCGAACGATATAAGAATATTTCAAAATCCGATTGTTTAGATTTCTGGATTACACATAAGCAAATGTGAATTTTACAAAAAAAAAAAAAAAAAAAAACTTCTTGAATGTTTAATACTTACAAATCATCAGTTCTCTCTGGCAGTTTCGAAACATTTTTTATTATGTCAGACTGTTCGATTTTGTTTAATTTAGTAATATTTTGTTCAATTTTAAGTTAGAAAAAAAAGTTCTAACTGATAAATTGCTTTTTAAATTAGTATGCGATTCAGATATATGGAGACTTTTGCAGATTTTTTTTCTTTTTTTTGAAATATTTCCAATTCTCAAATGTCCATAAAATTTCGTATTTTAATAAAATACGTAAAAAAGAGGCATCTGGTGACAACAACCCAATTTTGTTAAAAAGCGAAGATACGACATCTGTGCTTAGCACGGCAGAATAGGGGTATTGTCAAATATATAGATGGGCTAGGGGCAGAAATGTGACAAGTCGCAAGGAGTGACTTTTCAATCAAAAGTTTTGTTTCTCATAACTAAAATTGAAATAAACATAACAATGGATTATATCATCAGGATAAATATGCATTTGGTTTTAGTACTGCAGAATATAGAAATACCTTTGAAAAAATCTACAATTATTTTTTATAAGCTGGAAGTTGGCCTACTGAAAAATTCACATCATGTGGCATGTCACATTCTTGCCTGCAAAATTTTTTGCTGAAATTATCTTTAAGCTCCTGTTATCACAACATTGGGAAAAATTGATGTTAATAGCTATATAACCTTCATTTAAAGAACTAAATTTTTATATCCATCCCTGCTTTTTCATAAATGCGAAAATGACACGAAAATTTTTTTAAATGTTAACCAAAAGCAGCATTTTCTCTTTCACGTAATGATAGTTTACTTACAATTAAATGAAATAAACATAACTGAACTACATAAAGTGTTTCTTTTCATAATATGATGATATAATTGTTTAGATTTAATTCAAACTTCATTTTTAAATTTTTTCTTCTGCTCTTCCATTCTCGTTTAAGGATTTGAATTATCTCTCCCTCATTTCGATTTTCTCATCTGAGACAGCTATATGTTTTCTCTTTCATACATTGGTTAAAAATGCAACAACACTAATTAAATGTCATTAAAATCAAAAGGAAAATCCAAAACATTGTTTTCATTTTCCAGCTCCATCAACAGGACGAAGAAGACTTAAGATTACAATTAGACGATCTCCAGGAGTCTCTGCATCACCAACAAGTTCACGTCTAATCAGACCAACAAGAACTCGTCCTCGTTTTTATGTTGTTACCAGAACTGCATCGCAAGATGTGAGCTCTGTCAGACCAGCAAAACGTCCTGTGTCGGTTCGTGTAAGCAAAAAACCACGTCCTTCAGAAGAACCCAGGTATCAAACTTACACCACTATGACTTCTGTCCCTGTCGTGTTTGGCTTAAGTACAACCTACAGAAATGCCTTGGTAACTTCGTCCTCCTTGTTGAATCCCGAAGAATTGCCCAGTCAGCCTAGCAGAACTGTAGTGTTGACGTATTTCACCACAACGACTTACACTGTTCCTTACACAGTGGATGGAAGAGCTACTTTTACAACAATAGAAGAAACGAATTCCAGAGTTGCTACGGAAACCCTTGGTAAGTTAGATGTCAGTTTATTTGGTCTGGTGTATAATTGTACCATAGGCAAAACATGTTTTAGTGTTAAAGAAATATTAAGTTTGTTCAGGTTTACTAAAGGTTGAACTTTTAAAAACATGTAATAACTATTAGCTTTAAAGTTATTGATTGTTCTTTTAGGCGTGCGAATTGGTGAAAATGGTATTTAATTGAGATTTATAATTTTGTATAACGAATACATTTGCATAAGTACAAGGAAAAAAAAACTTCCTTTCTATGGAGTTACCATGAATTTAAAATAAATTCAGCAATATTAAAAGGATTATAGTTTGTAAGTAATCAAACTAATTTTTTTCTGAAGTTTTGTCTGCAGATTATTTAGGAGAAAAGAACTAAAATTTTGTCTTTTAATGTACCAAAATAACGCTCTTAACCATAAAACAGTGTCCATTTAGTTGAAAACTTTTGTTGGCATTTTTATAGCATCATTTTCTTATTTGCATAAAAAAAATATAGTTAACCACATTGCATTCGGTACCCTGTGTAAGAGTAATGTCAAAATGCTAAACTTTATGTACCTTTTCTCAAAACGTTTAATGATAAAACGTTACAATTTTCAGTCTTTTCATGAGCTATCTAAGAGTCTGCTGAAATAAAATTTTAAGGCAATTCGGTTTATTTCACTACTTTTTTTTCCAACAGTTACTTTTTAAATAATTTAAAAAAAAAAAAACAGTTTTTGACTATGAATATAGCTGTTTATTAAAAAGGGTGAGTCCTAAAGCAAAAATTTCCCTTCAGTATAATTATAAGCGCATAATTAAAGTGCGGGAAAATTTGAAAAGTAATATGCAACGTACTTTTCTAGAAAAAAGTACACGAGCTTTTAAAATTGATATTTTGAGAAAATTGCAGTTGAAAGTATGATTAAGGCAGTGATAAACATTTCAAGTTTTGAGTAAAACGCGTTTTAAGTTCCGGTCATAGAAAAGGTTTTTATTGAAAAGTTTTTCCAAATCGTGCTATACAGCAGCACCTAATTGAATTACAAGTATTATCTTTTGCCCCAAAACAGGATAGAGGTTCTCTTGCCTTTTGTAATAGTTATCTTCAAGTATTTTAAATTTTGTTACTTACATCCTTTTGCTCCTTTATGCCTAAATTGTGCACACATTTTAATACATTATTGCCCTACTTGTATGTAGAGTAACTTTTAATTTACATAGAATTGGAATTCCGTGTCGCTTGAAAGCTCTTGATTTGGAGCATTTTGAATACTTAAAAATTGAAAGATTACTTTTTAAACTTATTTAGGGTACCAATTATTCTTTAAAAAATGGCTTAATTACTGTCTTTATACTATGTAAGAAAATGCATAGTATCTTTCTTGATATACCTTAAGACAATGCTAAATTTATAGTCAATATTTACTTTTTAGCAACTTATTAAAATATTGTGTTCAATATTTTCAGATCCAGATGCTGATCTGTCATTCGTTTCTACTACAGTTTTAGATTACAATGATGACGCAGCATATTCTGATGTATTAGGTAAGTCATTTTAAATAATATAATAAAACATTTATTTAAATATGTTCTTGTAGAAAAAATTAATTGATCAAAATTTTTAAACTTTTTAAGAAACAAAAAAAAAATAATAAAAATATACGATGAAGCAGTAAGTATTTTTTTCTTCTAATATCAAAAACGTGAAACAAGTGTGAAACGTAGAGAATTGAGATGAAAATCTTTATCGTGTTAGTGAAAGTTTTACTGAGACAGCGTTTAAAGAAAACCAATTTCTCAATGCTCTCAAACCTGTTTTTATGCGGTGGATACGGACCGCATAAAAAAAAATTGTTCGAAACTTCATGAGTAGCTACAAAAAGTTATATTCGCAACACAGTTAAAAAATATTTTTTTATGCAGTGGGTAGGGATCGCATAAAAAAAAGACTCCCGTAGAAAATAACCCAAAAACTTACAAAAGAACTAGGAATGTGCTTATCTTTAAATAAATGAAAGTAAATCAAAAGATGATAATTTTGCCGAGCAGTCGGACAAAATTTAACGAGTACGGAATTTTTTTGGAGGTCACAGTGACTTCCCATCGGGGTGCCTCTTTTGACACTTAAATATACTACCTCCCACTCGTTTTAAAAATAATTTCGTAAAATTGAGTCAGAATTTGATTGAAATTTTCATTTTCTGCAAAAAAAAAAAAAAAAAAGCAAAGACCTCACAAAAACAGGTTTGAGTGTATTTTATAACTAAGAAAATTTTCTAGCATTTGCTGGATTTTAATTTTATGTAATGCATTAATGAAAGTATTACATTAATCGTGTGATCCAAAAAAAAAAACAATGAAATTTTATTTTGCAATATTTTGATATAGGGGCTCTAATAAGTCTTTTTATAACCACTTTTTCCTGTCAATCAACGTTAACTGTGTTTTGAGGAGTGTCAACTCAGGTTGAGTACCACAGAAGAAAAATCTAAATGAATAAATATCCTTTTGTTTATTTTGTAGTATAATTTTTGCAGACTCCATTGTTGAAAATACTTCTTAGTCCTAGTTTAATAAGCTCAAACTGTAATTATTGATGCCTTTTAAAAACACGCAGAAATTAAAGCAAACAATTATTAAAACTTTAATTAACTTTAACATTACATCGGGATGAAATGAACTACTCAAAAACGCAAGTTTTTATCAACTCAAAAGCAATTATCACGTGTGTTTGCCAATATTTTCTTTCAGCTTAAAGTTACATGAGATAATTTTTACTCTATTTATACATTGACACCAGAAACAATTAACAGCTCAGTAGAATTTGCATTATTTTTTGAGTCGCCACAATGCATAAAAGTTTAGGTTAAACGAATCATAAAGCCTGAAAGATTCCGGTTAAGTTAAAAACTATGTGTTGACGGCAATACGTAGTTAAGCAAAATAATATTTATCTTCAATAAATATAACTTTAATCAACAAGTTTTTTTTTTCATTTCAGCTTCTCCTGTGTTTGGTTCGAAACGACCAGCGCAAACCCTAAAGCCCCAAACCCTCAACAACCAATTAAACGTAGGACCACGAATGAACTTAATAACAAAAATATCAAACGGAGTTTCATTGATTGTAGCAACCGACGGTGAAATTGAAGCCACCCAAGTCGAATCACAACCGACAGTTACTTTGAAGCCTACAGTAGTGACAGACGCTCTCTTAATGCTTAATAAAGATGTAACCACACTCTTTGAACCACGAACATTCTTCACAACTTTCACTTTCTTTACAACATTCTTTTCGGGTGGGAAACCAATTATATCTACATCAGAACAAGTGAGCACAAATGTT
Organism: Uloborus diversus; assembly: GCF_026930045.1. Lineage (NCBI taxonomy): Eukaryota > Metazoa > Arthropoda > Arachnida > Araneae > Uloboridae > Uloborus > Uloborus diversus. Next base: position 66,591,873 of record NC_072735.1, on the reverse strand, counting down.
TATACAGTTCCAGTTACTCATACAATAAAGGCTAATATTCCTGTAATGGAACCTTTGACCATACTGGAAACTAAAGATAACATAGTTAGTACAACTTTTTATAAGACACATACATTTTATGCCACTATTTTCAACGGAAGCGAGACTATTATTACTCCATTGGAGGAGCTACAACCGACGGTTGTGACTTCTACTGAGAAAGTTGTACTTACGAAAACTATTATTCCAACTGCTGCAGCTTCACTTCCAACAGAAATAAAAGCAACTAGACAACCTGAGTTAACTACTACAAGTTCTATATACCGAACTGTAACAAACTATGTAACTCTTTTCAGAGGCTCCGAATCTTTTGTACAACCGTTAGAAGAAGTTGAAACTGATATTGTTACTTTAACTTTGGATGAGAACCACCATGTGAAACCGACGAAAGTTCAGGACTTGTACACAACTAGGACAATCCAAGCAACAAATACGCATTACATTACTTTGTTTAGCGGAAACGATGCCATACGTTCTTCTATAACTGAAATTTCCCCAAGCATAATTACAGAACTCGTTAAACAAGTTCAAGAGCCGGCAATGACGCCAATAATACAACCAGAGACTGTCAGACCAGTGACAGAAGTTACAAGTTCAACAAATATAGCATTCCAAGACCTTGTGCCATCTGTACGTACTCAGTACACAACATTAACTTATTTTACAACACTATTTACTGACTCTAGCACTATATTATCAAGTCGGGAGGAAGTTGCTACCTCATACATCACTCTTTTCGTTCCCGCGCCTTTGCCGGGAGCGACAGCTGCAATGGAGACAAGAACAAGAACTCCTGCAGATGGTCTAAAACCACCGTTCCAATCTACTGAAAAACCTGCAGTTGAACCAACTAGTGAAGTTTTAACATTTTATACAACATATACATATTATACAACACTTTTCCGCGGAACAGAAACAATAACAAGTGACAGTGAAACTGTCGTTACACAATATGTAACTATTGAATCAACTCCAACTGAGAGTCCATCACGTGCTAAAACAACGCAACCACCAATATTTTCACAACCTAATCTTGCGGATCATCATGAAATCAGAATAGAGCCGACAACAGTTGGCGTTAAACCTGATGTAAATACACCAGAAGATGAAGGCATCGAAATAATAGGCGTTAGCACGAAAGTTGAAAGCAATGGAGAACCTCCTTCAATCCTTACTGGAATACCAACAACAGACGCAAATGGAGAGACGCATATACTCTTTACAGACTTCATTGTCCCATCATCAATCGATGATGATGCTTCAGCAGAGATGTTGCCAGAATCTACTCCTGCTTTACCAGAAATGTCATATGGAACAACCGAACCATCGTCAGTAATATTTTATGATACTGCTTTATTCTCAAATGAACTATTAACCCCATCCTCCGCTAGAGATTCAGCCCCAACTCGTTTAACTGATGCTGATGTTGCAACACATCACATGATGTTACATCCTACAACCTCGTATCAGTCCGGAAATACTCAGACCTTAGGAATCAAACCAGGTGCCGTTATTGATCTTTCAGATGTTCTTACCAACACTAATCTAGTTGGCAACTTGGGTGAGACTATTAAAGATATAGTAAACTTATTCGCTGCCAATAATAGAATGCGAGGTAATAATTCTCAAACTGATATGAGTTCTGGTGACCAACCCGTTGCTCCACCAAGTGGAGGAGTAACAGTAAGTAATGCTGAAGAGCCAGTGTACATTCCCATAGGAGCAATTGGTAGAAGTACTAAAATTTCAATGTCTTCCACTTCATCAAAACCTATAGATAAATTATTGCAGTCAAATACAATGCTGAACGGTTTTACACCAATAAGGAAAGACGAAGAAAAAGTTTTTGAAATGGAAAACAACAGGAAAATTGAAACAGTCAGAGCTCAAGATGATTCGTTGGATTCTACTTTCACAAGTATTGTATTTGGATCAAACACTATTTTTATTCAGCCTACAAAAAGTGTGGTAACTTCACCCACTACACTTTTGATTTCGGAAGCTGATGGAAGGTTTCATAATGCTTTTAACAACGATAATTTGGAAGGAAGCGTGGGAAGTCCACCAAATAACCGACGAGAACAAGCGACGCCTGAAATGAATAAAGATAGTACTTCAATTATTACTGGATTTGAAACAATATTCTTTGAATTGCCTGATGGCAGACCACCACCTCAAATTACAACGCGAGGCCCAGTGAGTACGTCTTCTATAGTAGGTGTAGAAACAATTTTCTTTGATTCCCCTGGAGATGGTTTTGTTCCTGGTTCGAGTATATCAGGAGCCACAACGATATTTGGTGCTTATCCAGAAGACCTTAAACCTACTAAAGCTTTCGGCAGTTCACAACGTGACTTTACAAAACAATCTTCGGGCGAAACAACAATATTCTTCCCAGTTGCAGAAGATAACCATCAGCAAATAAATAGCCCAGCCACCAGATATGTCACAAGTGTGGAATCTGTTACACTTACGCTCACATTAACAACTAGCAGTGTCTTCCAAACGGATGATACACCAGTTACTGTGACATCGGTATTCACTACTACCATACCACCAAGGACATTTGTTTCCACCATTATAGGAACTCGAACAATTTTAGGCACTCAACCAGAACCTACCGAAGCAGTGCAAGTTATTCCACCTATACAGGCATCTGAATCAACAACGACTGTGACAACGACGACTCTAATATTCAACTCTATAGCAACTACAGTAGTCAGAACTTTAGTTATTCCAACCAATGCTATTCAAGCCACAAAAACATCAACGTCCATGGCAACAGATGCTATCAACTTAGGTGGTAAGCTTAAAATTTCTTTCTTTAATTTTAATTACAAAAAGTTCAATACTTTTAAACTAAGGTATTTAAAAAAACAACAAATAAACCCTCTGAAACAATAATTTGTTTCGAATATTGCTCAGTAACACCAAAAAGCAATAGTTCTTCCTTTTTTTTTATATTTGTACAAGTGCATTTTTTCACTTTTTTAATCTAAGAACCAATTTTTCAATGTTTTAAAATTCAATAAAAATGTATCAGTAAACTTTTTTCTTCGGTATTATGTGATAGATTTTTAGACACCAAGCGTTTTTCCTGAACTAAAAATCAACTAAATTAGCATTGAACGTCTTAGAATTTAATTTTTCTTCAGTTTAATAAAAAATTATACGAATTGATTCTAGCTAATAGAACTATTTTTCATTTGATGAAAAATTGACTTACATACTAGTAAATTGATGATTTTTTTCACGGAAGTTATGGTAGCAATAATTACAAAACCGCAGCTATGTTTATTGATAATGTAAAACAGATGACTAGCTTTTAGTAAAAGATTTATATTCTAGTTCTGTCGAGGGAAAGTAAAATTCAGCAACTGAAAAATTTTCATTTTGCATTTTTTTTTTTTTTTTAATCTGCTCTCAGTTTTATTTCACAAGCTATGTTGTTTGTTTTCTACTGAAAATAAAATACGAAACAAACCTCAAATTCCAACATTTCCCTATTGTTAGCACGGAAAACAAAGCTCGTTTCTTCAAATATCTCAAAACTTCATTTATGAAGATACTGCGCTTTACCTTCGCACGACAGAGTAGGCCTTAAAATCTAAGTGAACGAATTTATATTTTTATGCATCACTAAAAGTTCATTCTGTTCAGTGATATTGTGTAATCAAATTGGGTTTGGCGAATTAAAATTTTTAAAAACTGCATGTGAAATGTATGCGCAAATAGTATGCCCGTTATTATTAAGATTTTTAAAAAAATACTTTGACTATATTTCAGGTATAGTTGTTCCACCAGGTCAGAAAGCATCTGGTTCCAATGATAAGAGCACTACGTCAAGAAAACCAATTCAGCTATTTAAATCCGGTAACAGACCTACTGAGCCTACTAGTCCGAAACCTGCAAGAACAGGGCCACCGTTGAAATTATTCCCAACAAAACCTCCTACAACTACAACACAGAAACCACCGACAACAACTCGAAAGAATACATTCAGGAAACCCGGAAAGACTCTGACACCCATTACAGACGGCTGTGTACGAGAATGCAATTTGAAAAACAAAGAAGTGTGCAAACAAAATCCGGACAAGTCGTGGTCATGCCAATGCAGACCTGGATTTTTCAGAAAAGATGGTTCAGATGAATGCAGAGGTAAATAAAAGAAGGGCCGTTTAAGTATTTTTTGTTTTCTTGCACATTATTGTAGCAGTAGATTTTACAAATGATTAAAAAGTAGATACCCGAGGCGTATAGTTCTACTCAACTAAAGAGAGCTGAAGTACCACGGAAAATATAATCAGAAAGAGAAATTTAAAGAAATGAAATCCAATGCTGTAAAAGCACGGATTTTCGCGAGGTTTTAGCCTTCGGGATTTTCACGAGTCCGTCGCAATCGCGAAAATTTTAGCCTCGCAAAGTATTTCAACTTTGTATGCATAATCAAATTTTGGTTCTCCTCATCTTGCTAAATTACCAATTTCTTCATTTTCAAGAAAACTACAACCTGCAGAAATTAATACTTTTACAGTATTTAAATGAATTTTATTGTTGAATGACTTTTTAAATGCATCTTAATAAAATTAATTCAATTTCATGTTTTACAGCTGCTTGATCAGCTGAATGTCCATATTTTTAAATTTTTATAGGTTGCTGTGAAAGTTCTCTAAAACATTATATTTTTAATATTAGTGCACGGAAGAATTTTAGGTAACAATTAACTGTTAAGCAATTGAGAATAAAATAACAACATTTTTTATTCAAATCGAGTCGACTTGGGATATAAATTGCTAAAAATGTACTTCTGTTCGTAAAAACTTCTGAATGGCAAATCTTATTGTAGGACTGAATAATGTACGTACGTTTTAACAGTGTATACGAAAAGACTTAACCAAAAAATACTTGAACAAAGGTACTTCAGTGACAAATAACTGGAGAAATTCATCAATTTTCTTCAGCATTAAATTCATTTCAAGGATTCTATGTATGACATATTTATTATATCGGAGGATGGCATATATTTTTTATATATTTTATATATTGTTGCCTCAGCGTTACAGTAGAATATATTACTGTTGTTCTGAGGTAGAGCTGCCTTACTGTAGCTCTGAGACGACGATATACAGTTTTCATTATTATTTTTTTTTATCTGCGTGTGAGTGGTGGTAGGAAAGTTTTTTCTTTTTTTTGTTTGTTTATTTATTATTATTATTTTTTTTTTTTTTTTTTTGACGGATGAGTTAACTGAATCATAAATTTTATTCCAGATGTGAAATCGTATACAGTCTTAGTAAGGGTACTGAAGATGGGAGGCAGTGAGGTGACGTATAATCCTGAGTTGAACAACTATTTGTCTCCAGAATACAAAAATCTGACTACAACTGCAAGAAAAGCTGTAAGTTTTTTAAATAAAGTATGTGTTGTGATTATCATTTGTGAAATATTTTACTGAAACCATGAGGTTGAGAAAAAATTTTATGAAATTTAAGGCTGGAAGTTTTATAACTGTTTTTATTTTTTTTAATGTAATATATTTCACATTAATAAGGAAAAGGGAAAAAAACCATTATACGTATTTCTGTTGCTCAAAAAATCAACTAACGGTTCTAAATCCTGTTAACATTGATGTAGATACGGTGAATAAGGCATTCGATTTTTAGAACTGAAATCAAATTCTATTGCTTACCCTTAAAAAATAAGTAAATATGCGTAGCAGCCATTCAAAGTTGATCGCGGAAAACCAATTATGAAACTACACGAATCTTAGTGCCCTTATTAAAGTTATGTTAAAAATAGTTCAAATGGTATACAAATAATTTATAAGGGAAATATCTTTGCTTTAAAGAAACTGATGTTAGGGAAGAGATTCATTTCCTTCAAACACAAAACAAAATCTTTATGAATTGCTTCACGTCTCTTGTCACAACCCTTTGCCGTTCAAACACAAGGATGACCAATCTTTTTGGGAAGAGTGTCATTATCTAGAGAGAAAAAAATATGCGTGCCACGTTCAATTTCACCAACATACTGTAAGAAGGAAAATCAAAATGTTATTTTTAGGCTGATTATGAATTGCTTATTCAAATAACCAACTTCCCCTCAAATGTAAAGCATGAATAGTGGAAACATTTAAAACAATGTAGCAAACAAAACAAAAGAACAAACGTATATTTTGTTGGGTATCTTTAAAGTAATGTAATAAAACCTTTTATGCTTCCAAAGACGCAAGACGTATGTGTTCAAAGAATATCTGATTTTGACCACTCTGCTTTTTTGAGTTATGCTACATTTTCAAGTTTTTTACAAATATCATCATCCTTAGTGCTAATTGGCGAAATCATGAATTTCTTCCACAATATCCAAATTTTTATTCATGCTGTGCAAGCTGCAAGCAACAAATATAATATTGATCCAATTTTTGACGTTATTATATGTATCATTAAACATGAATTGAACACAAGTGGGATTTTGATATTGTTGTTTGAATATGAGTGGGGTCTTTTGGGCTTGATAAAGTTCCCGAAAACGACAACATTTATTCAGCTTTTAATGTTCTTAACTAACCTCCGCCACACTACACGTGGCAAGCGTGCCGCGGGTTGGCTATCCCCGTTTAAAAATATTTTTAAAATTTGAAAATCTAATCAAATATAGTATGTAAAGAGTTAATTTCGCTACGAAAAATAAAAACAAATGTAAGCACTGATAAAACAATCTCCGTTTTAAAAGTTAAACATGCTAGTCAATAAACCAAATTATAAAGCCACGAGGAGTAAAGGACTAATTTTTTTTCAAAATTAAAATCTGGAGATAACTAGTAAAATTATTAGAATAAACTATCTTATGTTTTGAGATCAGATATGGTACTAGTAGCCCTGGTAGATGTTTCTAAATAGCATGAGTTAGGAAAACGTTTCAAAGAAACCTTCATAGGATTTAAACTTTCCACGCGTGCCAAAATGCGCCAAAACTACGTCTCCAAAACGTTACGCGCCAAAACTACGTCTCCAAAACGTTATGCGCCAAAACTCCAAACTTTAAAAAGTTTATTTACATTCCTTTTGTTACTTATAGTCAGCTCTGGTTAGTTGAGCTGTGACCTTGACTATGTTTACCTGTTTTAGGGGAGTTTAGTGAAAAATAGACGTGTTATTGGCTCGGATTTTAGTTGGAATATTTTTGAAAAACTGTTAAGAAAGATTCTCAACTCAATTTAGCGCGAATTACCCCTCCCTATTTTCCGAAACAGAGGTAAACATTGTCATCGTCGGAGCTCAACTTCTCAGAGTCTCACAATACTGCCTCAATTATATCTGGAAAGGTTTTATTGTAATGTATTTATTAGGGTTAATAAGGACTGCAAAATCTTTTTTTACTCATCTACAGGTGGATGATGCCTATAAAACTTCAAGTATCGGAGATGATTATGTAAATACAAACATTCTTAGCGTATCTGAGGGAAGTGGTATCAGAAGAGAAGGAGTTCTGGTCAACCTAACAGTTCAGCTAAGCGGAGAGAAGCCTGCAAATGAAGAGTTTTTGAAAGAAGAGTTGGCACAGTCTTTAGAAGCGTCTGCTTCTGATATAGACTTCGCCAATGCTACCAGTGTCAGCCCAATAATACAAAGGGTGGAAGATGTTCAAGGTATTTTGTTTTCGTTAAAAATGTATTTTTAAAGCTAACAAACATGTCCTCCTACCTATACCAGATATACTCCGATATAAGGGTACAGAAATGATATTTGATGTCCTCTTCTTGACAAGTATTCTACTCACTTTTCAGAAGATCAAATAGCACAGCGATGGTTGTAATTGGATTCGGAAAGTACATTTCATTATCCTTTGCTGTTTCATGTCTTTGTTTGCTAATGTTTCTCTATTTGTTGGCCTTGTTTATTACTAATGAGTTGATTACTCATGCAGTGCAACCTCTACCCCTGCATTTTTTGCGTGAGTTAATTCAACAACTTTAAAATTTACATTTGTTTTTCCAAGGCTGTTTCATAAACGTTTTGCAATGTTTGTCAACATTGTGATGATCATTTTAAAACATCTATGATACGTTTAAACGGTACATGTGATATCTGGATTTATTAAACCTTTAAACATCTCACAATATTTTCACCCTTAGTAACTTTAGATTTCATGGAAGCCTTTCGAACTTAGTTCAATAAGCAGGATTTTTGAAAAACGGAAGGACATGCTTTTAAATGTTTCAACCTAAAAGTTAATCTGATCATAACAAGCAACTAGAAGTTTTCTTTTTGCATATTTCATACTTTACATTCAATTAATTTTGCGTTCTTAGAACACTGTGTCACTGATTAAAACCTTGATTTTTTACAGATGCCTATCATACACTTAGATTAATGTTTTCGGTTTGTAGTGAACAAAATAATCGAAATGTGTGCTGGGATTCTAAAATTCTGTACGATTTCCAAAAGTCACGAAAGATTACTGAACCATTTTCTGCTGCAGTTACACATTTTTAAATAAAATGTCTGGTCAGAACTGGATTAGTCGTAGATGGGATGGTCGTTAATCATATAAATTTTAAAATGGGGACTTCCTTTTCTCACTTTCGCATAAAACTCAACATTGAAAATATTTTAAAAGAAAATAGTTCTCAGCAAAATTGTTCCTCAACAAACCCCATTTTTTTTTTTTTTTTTTAAACTGCCGAACGGTTTGGTTAATTTAATTTGATCGCATGATTTTCCCCTTCTTCTATCAAAAATATTCCTCATCTTCTAGATTTTTTCCTAAAAGTACTATGTTGTAGAATATGCATATTATGCATGCTTAGATTCAATTACAATTGTTGTATATGGTTATGGAGAGTAACCAAGTTTCATACTTTTTAAAATTTGTAGTCATTGTAATTTTAAAAACAATTGTATTTAATGTTAACAATATTATTATTGTGTAAAATATAGGTATATGAGGAAATTCCTTTTAATATCATATGTATCGATTCACTCTTTCTTCTTTAAAAGCAATATCATTGAATACATTTTACATGACACTTTTTTAAAAATCTCGATATGATACGATTCCGTGGGCAGAGGTCACTGACAGTATCTACCAAAATACGTTTAAAGATGTTTGAAAAAATGAGTTTTTGATTCCAGCAAACATCAATAAAATATTGAAATTAATGGGTTCTCCCTTCAAATCAATCTCTTAATTTTCATTTTATATCAAATAAGCACTATTACACAATAAAACGGAAGAAATATTGATAAACATGCCGGTTAAAACAAGGAAAAGAAGAAGAAAAAATGTAAATACACACTGCCATTTATTTGCGCAACACTACTTTCAACAATATAAATTAAGTTTGCAGTACGCTTGTATGTTGAGGAATGCTTAATTACAAAGAGTATAGGTATATATACCGACATATTGGTACATTGCACATCAGCCAGACTTGTGGCCCACCTGCGAGACTTCGGAATACTACTTGTATACTAGTTCCGTTCGTTAGACAAGTGATAGCGAACGGGGGACGACAGAAACAATACTAAAAATAACTCTTGATAAGCCCTGGTCATTTAATAAAAGAAAATACATGGAATAAGTATTGAATTACCGTAGAATTTGTAATTTGAGTTCTTTTAACCATAGATTTTGATGAATGCTCTGATAACACCTACAACGACTGCTCACGAAGTGCCATTTGCTTGAACTTGCCTGGAACTTATACTTGCGAATGCAAAGAAGGATACCAGGATCTCGAGCCCTTGTTGCCTGGAAGAATCTGCTCAGGTATACTATAATATTATTTCGTGTAGAAATGTACGCACGCATTGTAATAGCATGCAACATTCTAAAGTTTAAACAACGAACTTTATATAAAAGTTCATTTACTCGTATAAATCAATGGAGCTGCTAGTTTTTTTCTTCTTGTTTTAAATTATTATGATAATTTAAAAAAAAGAAGAATTAAGTATTATAAGAACTTCAAACTAACAAGTCTCAAAATGAAGAATCTCAAACTAACAAGTAGTTGACTTAGTAAAATTTGAAAGGCGATTTCTCAAATTATCACCTTTAGTTAATTTTGATTTCTTTTAAAGAACCAATTTCTAGTTATTTCGTAAGTTTTCGGGTTATTTTCTAGGTAAACTTTTTTTATGTGGTTCCAATCCACCGCATGAAAAAATATTTTTTAACACTGTTGCGACAACAACTTTTTGTAGCTACTCGGGAAGTTTCGAACGATTTTCTTTTGTGCGATTTTTTTATGCGGTCCCTATCCCCACATTATTCTTGCAAAGAGACCTGAAAGTTTTATCACAAACTAGCAGTACCCGCACTGCGATGCCCGTGCTAAGAAGTTAAAGGAAGTCCGCAGAACGAAAAAAAAAATTCACGCCCCCCCCCCCTTCTGATGTTAAATGATCATTTTTCTTCAACTAAAATGTGTACACACCATTTCAAAAGACCTGTTTAAGTCTTTCTGGAATTTAAAACTATACGCCAAAACACATAGAAAGATCAACAGTAGCTTTAAAATTCAAAATAATCTTTCAACTTCAAAGTTCATCGCTTAACGCGCCAAGCAACCACGCTACCGTAACACTGCCGTTTAACTCCCCCATCCCCCGCAATTTAAAGTGTTTAGCCAAATAAACTATGATATAATAAAAACGTTAATCCTACAAAAGCAAATTATGTACCTGAACATCGGAACCCCCCCCCCCCAAAAAAAACGCATTCAAAAATCAAACGCTGATCACAACAGCGTAGCATGATCATGGTTCCTCCTCACAGCTATCGACACCGTCGGCCATCGGCCTCTCGAAGAGTTAACTTACCCAGCCATCTATTAGAAATTCATACAACTAAACTTTCCAACCATCTATTAGGAATTCATAGAACTAAACAATTAATTAAACATTTAATTTGCAATAACAAATATTTCGGTCAATCTGGTTTTAAAAAATGGCCAATAGCCTTAATTAATAAATGGACTATTCAACACAAAAATAATTTTTCAACTCGTACCAGTAGTTCCCGAGATTATTACGTTCAAAAAGACAAACTCTTCAGCTTTATCATATTAGTATATAAATACATTTTCCCGTTTTCATAACATTTTTTATTGCTGCTGCACCCCTATTAAACATAGCGTAATGGTATATAGCCTATAATATTCCTCAATGAATGGACTATTCAACACAAAAATGACTTTTTTTTTAATTCGAACCGGTAGTTCCTGATATGAGCGCGTTCAAACAAACTGTTAAGCTTTTTAATTTAAATAATAAATAAGAAAAATAAGACAATGATGCGTCATATTTTTTTTTTTTCAAATCATTTTTAAGGTTCTTCTCTAAAAGTTACCCTTGAAATTTGCCTCATGGCTGACTCGAACCTACACTCACTGGATCACGAAGCCCGACCTTTTATGTCGAGCCACCGTGGCTACGCATGTTTTGCGTTCCAAGCATTTTATTTTATAAAATAAATTTTCCCGTTTTCATAATATTTTTTTTTGCTGCTCCACTCCTATTAGTCACAGCGTCATGTTATGGAGCCTATAGCCTTCCTCAATGAACAGACTATTCAACACAAAAAGAATTTTTTTAATTCGAACCAGTAGTTCCTGAGATTAGCGCGTTCAAACAAACAAACTCTACTGCTTTATATTATTAGTATAGATTTAATCTCAGCTCAAGATTTAAAATACTTTATTAGCTATTGTGTTTGACTTTTTTTTTTGGAGGGGGGGGGGGGGTTGGGAGGGATTTTTCAAGTTTGCCTTAAATTTGAAATTTTTCAATTACCGCACCACATTAAATATTCAATAAAATATCATGCATTGATGCAGCAACGTATGGCATTTCATTGATGTACAGTCATCTTTTAGTTCAAGTATTAAAAAAGTATGTTTAATTCTACATTTAGATAAAATACCACGAATATAATTTCCATGAACTACATAAGTAGTTGCTGCAATTTTTTTTATTGAGAATTGCTGTTTCTTTCAGTGAAATGGGTAAATAAGTATGAATAAATTTCTCAAATTGTTTTTAATGTCCCAACAATTACATACCGTTATTTCATGTACTTATAAACTCATATTTTCTCCAGGAGAAGTTAAAGATTGTGATTATTGTAACAATCGTGGAGTATGTATTATGACAGAAGATGACAATAAATTCTGCAGGTAAGTTAAAATTTTATTTTAAATTTTCAATCAAACAAATAAAGAAAAACGCTTTTTTTCTGAATCCATATTCTCTTTTAATGCAGGTGTTACCGAATGTACCTTGGAAAACAATGTGAAATTAATGGATTAGGTAATGAATTTTGTTACATACTTTACAGGACCACTTAATTTTTTATTGTTCATAAAAATGGTAATTTTTTAACAGGTTTTATTTCGCCTCTGAGATATGTTTTTCATAATTAAATTCATGCGTAATATTTTTTTCAGTATTTCAGTTTGTGTTTTACTTTGTGTGTATATGTCTTCGAACAAATCTTGGGGTGAGTGAGGGCTATATAATTACCTCCCTTTGTACAAAAACTTAAATAACCCCTTCGATAGAAAATTTTCAAATGAAATGTGTTATGTATTTGAAAACTATCTTGTCTTTGACAAATCCGGCATGAACTTGCTGATTAGTTTCTTTTTGTATGTATCAGTATCTTAACTAAAAGGTTTTCTTTTTGTATTATCAATATCTTAACTAAAAGATTGCACAAGTTTTTGCACAAAGTATATGAAGAACTATAAAGTGTGAGTGCGTGTGTGAGAGTGTGTGCATTCCTTTTCTTTTCTATCCTTCCAGAAGTAATAGCGAATGACGATTATCATGATGTATTTAAATCTAATGAGTTTGATGATAAAGACAATGATAAATTCAACTTAGGATACTCCATTCAGAAATGAAATATCTTACAACCTTAAGGGGCTCTAGAAGTGAAATTCAAGGATTATCCCCCAAAAAATGAAATAGTGTATAAAATTGAAAATGGTTCATTTATACTAAAAGAAGAGAAATATTACTTGGAAATAGGTTTATTTTCATGTTATTTCTTATTAAGTTTTTTTTTCCAGTCCTAGCTATTGCACTACCCATAGCTCTGGCCCTGTTAATCTTGACTATGTTCTGTCTGTTGTGTGGCTGTCGAAAATTGAGGCAGCGCCGCACTCAGAAACCCAAGCAAAATGTCTTCAAAGGCATGGTGCCCCCCATGGCTGGAACCCTGGACCGAAAGGCAATGATCATGGATTCCAGCAGCGAAAGTAGTGGTGAACACAGGCCGCCGCCAGTGCATGCTTACGACGGCTTTAGCGTAAGTGAAGCATTTTCTGAAGATTTTTCTTGGGAAACAATTCGTTTATCGACTGCCACTTGGTTTCAAAAATAGAATTATCGTTCTTGTGTCTGAAACGTTAAAAACCAAAGCAAAATTTCTAGCGTAGGCTTCTGGTTTCATTAAGACAGAATAAAACTTCTCTTTCCGGGATTCTTTGGCCATGGTATTTTTTTTTTTTGTTTGTTTAATACATGGTGCTAGTTATGCTTTATTTGAAATCAAGATAATAATGCATGAAAAGGCGAAAAAGAAAAACACAATACACTGAGAATGAAGACAAAATAGGTGCACAATTTCTCAATCAATAAAATCATAATCTCTATTCAAAATAGATAAATGAATAAAAAACAAGTGCTATAAAAACACATATACTAATAACAATGACAACTGTAAAATAGTAACAAAATAATGTTTTTGTAGTTTTAGTTTCACATTAATTGTTAGAGCCAAAAGTCTAGTTTTTGTTGTGAAAAATTTCTCTTTTAACCAGTTACGTAGCATTAAAGATAGCTCATTCAAAAAATAACTTTAAAGTCACGGCGTTTTGATAAAAATGACTTGTGAAGTCAAACCCAATTTATGACTAAAAATACATAAACGATAATGGACAAAAGTATAGTCTAACTTCAAACATGTTTAATGAAATAACATGCAAAAGCTAAATAAATATCACTATATGGATTAACATACAAAAGGTAAAATAATTTATACTTCTCAAAATATACGTACTAGTTTTTTGCTACATATATTGCAGTTTTTTAAATTTGAACTACATCCTTTTTTAGAAAGTATGAATTTGTATTACAATAACTGATTGTATTTGATTCGCAATCAAATAACTTATTTTAAAAATTGAGTGTAAAGGTACATTGGAAAAACTAGGTCTATTTTGAAAGAAAATGACAAGTCTGACAACTTGACAATATTGAAGTAATATCATTCGAACAGTGATGGAGTTTTAAAGGGGAAAAGTGCCAAAATAGATTCAGAATTTAAAAAGTAAAACAAAAAGCTTATAGTCATTTTTTCTCATTGAGTTTGAGAAAGGTGACGATGAGGGATTGAAAATCGATATAAGAGATATTAAACTGGCTGACCTCATTTTAGGAATGTGACAATATGATATCACATTTTATTGACGGATTCGTTAAGACACGAAAATGTGATCTTTCCATCAGGAATGTCTTCTCCAAGAAAGCACCTGAATACATCTATTGTTGGGAAAAACCTAGCCTGACAGCATAACGAATGCTACGCAGATCGTAATCGCATAATTATGACGCTGCCCAAGTTAGGTTTATCCCAACTATATACAATTAGCATATTGCTTGCCAACATGGCAATTGCGCACATGCCATTTATTGCGTACTCCAAAAAGCAAGTTGAATCAAGTGAAACGAATAGCAAAAAATCTCACAACATAGGTTATAAAAAAAAAAAAAACCCTTAAAGGTTTACTGTTTGATATCGTGAGTTTCTGTTGCTCTTTGTACTTATAATGTACTGTTCTTCACTGTATTTATGTTTTTAATGTAACTGTTTATGTATCTGAATTGTTTTTATCAAACAAGAAGTTTTTGACTTTTAAGTTGATTACTCTGTATACATTTTGCATTTTTGATGCCATTATATGTTATTCCTATGCATGTCATTTTTTTAAATCAATACCAATATGATAATGCTTTTCTTATCATTCTTCCTCGGTAAAAAGAAAGACTATTTTTATTCAATGAACTTCTTCAACAAATAACTAAAATATAAATAAATAACAGTAAGCTTCTTTTAAAATATGACAATCAGGAGTACAGTGAAACCTGTGTAATTTAACCACTTGCGGTGCACTACTTTAGTGGTCAACTTAAACAGGTGGTCAACTTAGAGAGGTTGGTTTGTATGATAAGGGCTAATTCCGTGTCTGAAAAAGGCGGTCAACTTAGACAGGTGGTCAACTTACAAGGGTGGTCAACTTCACAGGTTTTACTGCATTAGGTAATAATTGTTATAAAAAGAACTACTGAACGTTATAGAAAGAATCATTAAGTGACTTAAAAATAATCACAGCAACTTTAATATATACAAGTATTGGCTATGGTTTGAGATATCTTAATCGGTTAGGCACCGGACTAATGACCAAAAGGTTGCGGGCTTAATACTGACTGATCAGAGAATTCCGTTTGTGTTAAGGTTGACTGATGCACATCAAATCTTTCATCGTAAAAAAATTTCTCTAGTTCACATTACAAACCAATACTTTAACGGGGGAATAGTGTATGCTTGACTTTTTGTGAGGGTCAAAACTATCGAAATGTCTGCAGATGGCTCTTCCATCTATTGTCTGTGTTCTTCACTACTCCACATTTCCGTTATAGCTCGTAACCACGAAAACCGCTCTCTTCTACTTTAATTGTAGAATTTATACAACTAGTGTGCGGTTTCTCGAGTAGTATAAGTCACAGCAGTTTTAGCAATATAGAAAAATTTAACGATTCACACTTTTAATATCTGCTTCAACATATGCTTAAAATAAAGCACGATTTTAATTAGTTTCACCATTTTTAAAACAAAATACATGCCGATTTCATATGGAATATTAGTCTGATTAAACTATTGAATTCTTAAATGAAGACAATTGATCGATAAATTTTAAACGAAGAATAAACTTAGATGCCTTTTTATATAAATTATACTGTTGAAAAAAATCCTGAAATTTTTCGGTAAAAGTTACTGGCATCTATGTTGCTAGTAACTTTTACTGTAAATTCCTATTTTACTGTAAAATTATGCAGTAGAATAAACGAGAGTTAAAAAACGTAACATGCGTGGCGCAAATTCCAACTCGGGACCTTCGTGTTAAGGTTGGCAGTCGGCTTTGCTGACCACCATTCTAGTTGGAACACATCGAGTAAGGGGAAAATACAGTGTTTTCTGCTTCGCAATGTAAGTCACGTGGTGCATCCATTGGCACTGCAATCGTTCTTTTTTTCGGTACAATTTGGAATTTTTTCCTGTACTGCAAACACCAAATTTTTATAGTAATATTTACCATAAAAAGTTTCCTGAATTTTTAAAGTGTAATCTAACTGTAACGGCCACTTTGCAGGAAGAAGTTGCCAATTCCACAATGAAGCGAAGCCGTCGAAGCGAAAGCATGGACGACCAGATATCTGCCGACTTCCAAGTTCCAACTGTCCTCATACCGAGGGCTAAGCACAGCCACCCAAAGCAGGTAAACGCGCCATATCCTAGCTACAGGATGCCTCCGGACTTGGACGGCTGGTGAAATTATGAATGACGGAATTATCTTAGGACAATTTTACAAATACACATCTTCATTCACAGAACGCCGAGCGTCGGGAATGAGGAAAGTGTTATGCGTTGTATGTGTGTGAAAGACTCAGGAAAGAACTCACGCGTTTCAGACTCTGGCTAACTAACATGTTTCCGAGATTTCACGTAATACTATTATTGCTCAGAGAGTTCAAATGCCAAATGGAGTGGAATCGGTGTTCAAAATTGTCTGTCACCTTTTCCAAAGCGAAGCAAAATCAAAGCAACCTCTTTTTCAGATTTTATTTTACGAGTCGGTGCAATAATCTTTGCTCTTTTGTTATCGTAAATATTGTCTATAACTTATCGTTCTCAAGCATATCAGTGAAATGTTGAAGTATTGGTTTTAAGGCAAAAAATGTTGAATATACATTAGTGTGCATTTTTTTTTTTTTTTTTAGTTGTTTTGAAAGCAATCTTTTAAATCTTGTTACTTTCAAGGCTGATGAAATTTACTCAAGGCAAAAAGGGCAGAGCGTCTTTTTCAAAATTGGTAAAAAAAATGAATAAGATAATTGTTAACGTGTCTCAATTATTAAGCCCGTGATACTGCATGGAAATTTGAAGGGAAAAAAAAAAGCCAGCGAAAAAATGAAAATATCTTTCCTTACGTTAAAAAAAGGCCTTTAATTTTGTGTGTTCTTAAAAAATTTCATACTGTTCAAAGTTTTATTTTTAGATTTAGTTCCAGTGCTCTAATTTTAAGACAGCTATTTATTAAAACAATCATTTTCTAAGTCTTTGATTATTAATGGAGCGTCAAGTAACTTAGGACATAACTGCTTCTTTGTTACAATGAAAAACTTGATTTGTTGTGTATACTTAAAAAATCAAAAACTATTCTAGCATCTGAAAATCATATTTTGTTTAATAGCTGGAGATAATAATACATTTATAAGTCAGAAACCCAGAACTTTTTATGCCATACGTTTTAAGTACTTCACTATCAATACTTTGGTCCCAAAAGCATATATGTCTTGCTCTATACTTGCTGATAAATTTCCAACTCGTCTATCCAACAATAATTTCATATTGAATTGAACATCTTTATGTTAGAGAAATAAATTTTTTTTATCGATCGTATTTATTTTGAACCAAAAAAAAAAAAAAAAATCCACTTTTGGTATCATTAAAAATCTTAATTGCTACCACTGACCCAAGTTCATACTTACGTCATTTTTATTTTTTAATCCATTTAGATATAGCCTTAGATACGTATTTAAAAATCTTGCTCCTCACTGATATGCTTTTTCAGGAGAAAAATTGTTTTACCCCATTTTGCAACTTGCGCTTACAAATGATGCTTCTGATCGTATGTAATGATGCACTCCAATGGCTGTATTTAACGTCGCCTTCTAAGTCTCATTTGTTACTAAGAAAAATCACGAAATGTTTTAAGATGCTCGATTTCATATGCATTTCAGAAAAAGATATCAAATACTAATATATTATCGTATGAATATTTTTCAATTCATATGTTGCATGGAGGTGCTTTGAGAGCATTTTCAATGATGTAAACCTGGACACAATAAAATTTGTTACTGTTTTTGTATATTTATGAAACGTGTGTTTTAGATATCACTCACAATTTTCAGTGATTACCTTAAATAAATTATAGTTCACACTTAATATTTAACTGTAAAGTAACAGCTTGAAAACAACAAATGTCTAAAGTATCGTTTAGGAGTTGTAATTCGTAATATTGTAATTTGGTTATGTCTGTGTTGTATGAAGCTGGCGAAAAAAGTTTGGAAAAATTATCCTGTACCTTTGGAGCTGCTCCATATTCAACTTGTTTGCAAATGTCGACAATCGTATGACCATTGCAAATAAAATAAAAGTTAAAGTTTTTTAATAGAGACGGAATTGAACCCCCCCCCCCCCCCATGACGTATATAATAGCTTGCTGTGACCTTCAAAAATTTTCCTCCTTGTCATTAAAAACCTATCAAATATATCATTTGGAAAAAAAGATTTAAAAAAATTACTGCTGTTTTTAGACCAATTTCTGCTTTCAATTGCTACAGGAAAAAAAAGGAGTTACTAAATCTTTTAAGCATAACTAAAGAAAAGGGCATTTTGACTTAAAAAAAACCATTTAGAAAAAAATATCAACTGTTAAAATGGCTAATGACAACTAAGCATATTTTGAGACTTAAGTAGTATAAAAACTAATTTTAAATGTCTTTTTAATATTAAAATCATTACAGAGATATTTTTTTTCCATTTATTCAAATATTTAAACTTTAAGCAGATTTATAATAGTATCTAAGAGAGTGTAAAAATTACTTAGTGAAAAAAGACATTTAATGGTACGTTGATAGAAGTTTCAACGACAAAAAAAAAGTGCTTAATGTTAGCAGTAAGTTGGATTTTTTTAAATGTGTTTACAGGCCGAAAAAATACTGATGTTTAGATACTAAATAGAATAATTTTTGAATTTCATTAATTAACGTCATTTATTCGCATACTTTGCTAGAAATAGAACACAACTGCCGGACCTTTCTATCTTTCAACACTTTTATTTAAGGATTTTCATCGGCACAAGTAATGGTGTTCGGTTTTGGTGACTATCTTTTAATTTCAAATGTTCTTTTTCCCATAGATTGATGCACATTTGTGGGTAAATCTATCTATTAACATTTAAAAATTTCAAGTGTTATGAAGTTATAGAAGGGAAGCAAAAGAATGAAACAAAGATGTGTGATTTAAGGTGACTAATTTGAGTGAACCGAAGATATTTTAATTTTATTCTGGAAGTGATTAATAAAAATTTAAGGTGTAGAATTTTTCCGATGAGTCTTTTTATTTTTCTATGTTTTCTTTTAACTTACTTTTTTTAAAACTTTTGTGATATAAGATTTTGTAAAAAATAAAAAAGTATAACTTTTGTTATACACGATTAGTTTATTACAGTTAAAGTTTTACTAAAACCAAAAACTTCAAACTTTTCATAACTTTTTTGCAGTAAGGTACCGTCCTAAGCTAGGGCTAAGGCAGAAATACGTAAAATACACCGCCAGCTCAGTTGTAGTACACTCAGTAACTGAGCTGGCGGTGTATTTTATGTATTTCTGCCTTAGCCCTGGCTTAGGGTGGTAACTTACTGCAAAATAACTAGCTTTGCCTTCAATCTTGAACGGCAGTATTGCTGCGGTCACTCGTCTGGTGTGCAAATTCCACATTAGCTACCATTTCGTTTAGCTGCTTTAAGAGGTTTTCCGTTTTCAGTTCAGTTACTTCCTATTCCGGGCTGATGAATGCTAAAAAGCACGAAACTGTAGTCTTCAGATGGAACACCTGAGCTGGCGGTGTATTTTATGTTTCCATAACTCTGCTTGTTCAGCTTTTAAATTTATTGCAAATTTTCATCAAAACATTAGTGATAGAATAAAATGCAACATTAGAGAAGAAGCATTAGAAGAGTTATACGTTTGTATTTTGGACTTGTAAATTAATTTTAAATTTAAGTTATCAAAGTTTTACTAAATATTTTAGTAGCACTCAGAGATTGCGTGTGTTCAGAATTCTCTCGTAAAAGTATTCATATGCATCATCAAGATATTATATTAATGCTATTTTCAAAATAAATCTTCGCAGAACACTTTACAAAATGGGATTACAAACCTTATAAACGACATGAAAAATTTTTTTTTAACACTGCACCACGTGAAATGATATTACAATACCCGTTAAAGATATCATAATTTTTTTTTATTCATTGTGCATCAATCTAAACTTCACGGTTGGGAATGGTACTCTTCAGTTTTATTTGTTTCGGTGTTGTTGGAAATAATTCTGGATGCATGTCGTGAATTTCGGAAGAAAATGTTTAAAAATCAGGTGATGGAGAAGTCTCTTCAAGAACAAGGTGGAGGAAACGTATCTGTACCATCAACAGGTGTTGGTATATTTCTGTTCACTCACTGCGTCTTCGAGATTGGTGTTAGGATTGATCAAGTGGTGGAGGCTGCACTGACTTTTTAAAGAGGTCTTTGTACTAAGGTAAATATGTCTTTTCTAATTCAGTTGTCTGATATTTAAAATAAATCCTTCGGTGAAGTGGTCCTATTTTCATACTACTTGAGCACATCAAGTTTTTGTTTTCAAAGTTAAAACTTATTAAACCAAAAGAAATATTTCACGAAAGTCATTTTAAAAAGAAGCATACAATAAATTTAAAGTGTAAAATAGATGTTTAAAATAAAATATTAGGTTTTCATTGCGTTTTTCTAAAGAATGGGGTTGTTTCCTTCAGTCAAAAGTACAACTTTTAGCCACTGAAATTGATAGAATAAGCAAAAAAATAACATAGACTCAGAAAATATTTTTATTTTCCCAACAGTTGTTCTTTAATTAATTTTTTTTAAATGCCCGATTTTTCAAACAAGGCGTGGTCTTGATAACGTCACAAATGATGCATTTTGGCGCATCTTCCTACCGCAGTTCCACGTTATGATAATCAACAAGCGAATTAAAATTGCTATCTACGTTTGCTATCAACCATATCGTTACCAATACACGTAAGTAAAGATGCGAATTAAATATTTTGATCTGTGAATGGCAACACTGAATGGCATTTCATCATTTGTGATGTCATCGGGCAGAAACATAAACAACGAAAGCGCATCGATTTAAGTAATTTTTAAAAATATTAAACTTAAACAAATTATCTAAAAAATGGTCATATCCCATGTTTTTGAGCTTGCTCTTTCAGAAAAAATACTTTTAAAATTTCGGAAACGACCCCACATTGTGCTTTTAATTTTTGCACATTAAAAGGTTTTTTTCTTTTTTTTTCTATGCATAGTTTTGAAAATATGCTTTTTATTTAACCTTCAGAACCAGTTTGTAACTTAAGTTTCACGAAATAAATTGTAAAAGGATTGAATTGTAATTTATTTTTGATTTATGAGCAGATTTTTGGGATGAAGGATACAATTTTACATTTTTCTAAAATATTCCATGACTTTTGAATGAAATGAAGAAATTGTACTTAAATACAAAACCGCGAAAATTCAGTAATTAAAATTAGGGGCTTTAATGCATCATGTGATTACTAAACCAACTTTTCAATTAACTCCTAGTAATTTATGATTGTTCTAAAAATAATTGAATCAGTATAGTTTTAATAGTTACGATGTGATCGCATATACCCAAACCATAGATAAATAAATTTATTCATTAATTTCTGATAGGACCTATTACATTTACTCTGAAAAAAAAGTATAATGCATTAAAGTAGGACAATTCTAATAACGATTATAGAACGCATTTTCTGTTCTCTAAATAATTTGTTTATTTATTTATCTATTTGGAGTATTGGAAGTTTTCTGCTGCATTTTGTTTGAAAAACTTTCAGACGAAGTATTTTATTAGCTGTTAGCTCTCTTTTAAGTACTTTTTCAATTGCAAAAGTTTCCATTAATGCTCCACAAAACACCTAATTTGAGCTAATAAATCTCGATGTTCAGCCCATTTTAATCACTTAAATCTGAAATTTAGAACTCATCCATTATGCATTGACTTCAAATTCCACAAATAATTCAATATTTTCCCCCAGTTCATTATTTAAACCTATTTTATGAGTCATTATTGGAAAGAAAAAATAATAATAAGAGACTTTTACGCAGAGTTTATTAAAATTTTTGAAAGAAACTATACAGAAATATCAATGAATTATTATTTTCACTAAACGTATTCCATGTTCAAGAAATGAAATATAGTTTAGCTTTCTTTATGTTAAAAAAAAATAATAATAATAATAATGACAACGCATGCATACTTATATTGTTTCCGACTTTTAACTGAAATATTTCTAACGAGATAAACTTTGTTAAATAACATTTAAAACTTTTTTTCCAGATGCTGTTCAGTAGGGAGTTGGAACATGTATTGGGAAAAGAATTTTGTGCTTCTTATACCACTTTGCCATCTGGAAGAAGAATGAGTACACAGTCTTTAGTATGCGAAGCATCTTCGCTATATCCTAGTGTACCTAGACGGCAAGGTAGCTTATGCCATTTGGATAAGCTCTCATTTGAAGCATGTATAGCACAGGTGATTTTTTATTTCCTTTTCTGAAACTGATATATAAGTATAACTTAACATTTAAAGTATAGTTTGCAGTAGTGAAAGGCGCACAAGAGACAAGTTTTATTTTATGGATTATGTGGTGATTAAGAATTCGGGCTTTGGGTTGTAAATTTATTGCTAAAAGAAATAGGCTGTTGTTGCTGTTTTTTTGAGTAATCACGATTGCTTATTGCTTTCACTTGACTGTTTTGATGTGCTATGATTTTATTTTCCCGCCAGCACCCTCTGCAGCATCACCGTCAACCGGCACGTTCCAACCACACACAAACACTCATACACACTCATACATGCACGCAGACACAAACACACACGCCTACACACACACACACTCGTGATTGCGAAAAACATAATTTGAATTCCAGATGTCAAAATTCAAATTATTTTTTTTTTATCCCTTTTATCAAAGATCCTAGGCCAAAGATCATGCCTCATCTGCAGGTTGAAGTTTCCTTACTTAAAAGTTACCCCATAGTAGCTTGAGCCTTGAAATTATGAACTTTTTTCTTCAATCCCGCTAGTGGTCGGACTACGCAACCATTTAAGTTTTGATAATTTAGTTAGGTGACTATTGAAATCAACAAGTGGTGACGGTAATATTATGATGACCATCTATTTTTTTTTTTTCTGAGAGCGGAACATTTACTAATCTTAGTCACCTGCACAGTACATTTCAGTACTGCTTCAGTACATTTGGTGTTGATTTTAAAGAAAAATGAAACTCTTGGCACAGTTTCATACAATTTGCTTTAAAAATCAACACTGTTGTAAGAGCGCAATTTGCTTTCTCGGACGAATTTTTATCCTAAAGTTTACACTTCGTTGCATTGGAAAAGAGGTCCCTTAAAATCTCGAAACATTGTCTGCAATCAATTTACTATAGTTGTGCTTGTTTATACGTTGTTCACTAATGTTACTTTGTTGCACAGAAGTTTTTGTTGATTTTATATTGTTACTACTGATTTTGGGTTCTTGAGTGTCGCTATCAAAAAAGTAAATTAATAATGACTTTATTGTTCTAAACTAATCACGAACTAAGATAAATAGATACCTTTGTGCTGAAAAGTAAAGTAAAAAATAACAACATCAAAATGCACAAATTGCAGATTACTGCAGACACGTGTTTCGGTGCAAAAGAAATGAGCTTAGTGATGAAAAGACATCCGAAAAAAGGTTGTAATTTCTTCTTACTTAAATTACGAACTGTTAATTCATTATGGTGTGCTCATTTACTGGTTAGACTATCTCACATAAATAAATAAATGATCAATGTTCAGATGTAATTATGCCATAAATTTTATAAATTGCTATAAGAATCTTCTATATTACCAGTTATGTTTTACAAATACGGTTACTTAAAACACATTTTAATTGATCCCTAATATTTAGAGAAATTTTCCGACTTACTATTTGGTGAGGTTTACTGTCACCAAATAATGAAGGATATAAAATTGGCATGATTATAATCTACACGTTTTCCGATTAGTATTGTCACTAATAAGAGTGATGCTGTACATTTTAAACTTTATTAAAAACATGCATCAGGGTAACATGAAGTAACTAGAGTGTATGTAACTAAAAATCCTAATCCTCAAATAGGCGCAGTTCTGTAGTTCTCAGATTAATTTTGGTTACGATAACTTTATCAATAATCTTTCTAAATAAGGTTGGGAGAAAACTGCACTTCCGAAACGGTTACATTTGCTGAAGTAGGAATAAAAAAAAGGCTACACCTAAATAGACATGAAAACATACAAAGCATATAATTACGTTTACGGAAAATTGTGCTTCGATACGTTTATATGAAGCACGATACATTAATAAATTAGATGGCTAAAACGATGATAACCAAATAGATGCTATAAAACATGACTTGAATAAACAAAGAAAGACAGAAATTCAGAAGAAGTCTTACACAACGATCAGCCATGCGTGATTTTCGCAAGAGAAAAGTCAAAATTTTATGCAAATGGAAACTTATAAGCTTCAGCTGTTTCCCTAGTAGTATAGATTCCCACAGTAAAATATAAGTTTCGCAGAAGAAAAAAGTATTTCATGAAACATTCCTGCATAAAATGTCGGCGAAAAGCATATTTTATGAAGGACGTTTGAAAGAAAGTAGGGTGAAGGCATCATTTGGGGAATATTAAAATTCGCGCTTATGTTAAGATTACGGACAATAATTTGTATAAATATTCTTAGTTGTAATTATTCAAAAGAATTGCATACATTTAAGCATTTAACGGGCATTGCATGTTAATAAAGTTTAAGACCTGGTTCGTCATTTGCCGACTGAATCGAAAAAGGTAACAGCTGAAAATGTTTTGAAGGTCGCCACTTTTATAATTATTGTTGTTTTCTGGCCTTTTTTAAGATAGATTTTGAAATAATTTTACATTAATTTTTAACTTGTATGTGTTACTACCAAAAGAAATATTCTCTCCAACCGAAATTATACTCAAAAACCGTAAAGTAGCGCAAGTTATGGGGATAGTGGGAGGTTGCAAAATTCGTTTCTAGTTTAATTTCCTTTCCTCTCATCTTATTTTGCACATTAATTAACTATTTCATGTGGTAAAAATATGCATCAAGTGCAAAAATTAGGTCGAATCCCGTTTTAACGAAGTTAGAAGAAACCAGCAAAATCATTTCGCTGTAACGAAATTTCGTTGTTCCTAAGTAACTTGAGTTGGGGGCTACCAAAGTCATCGCTAAAACGAGATTTGACTGTGAAGGAAAATTGTTTATTTTGATTTATTAAGATAGTGATTTCAGCATTTTAAAGGCATCTGGGAAGTTTATACAGAACACTATAATCACAAAGATTTCTTTTGTCTTTCAGCTATTTTAATTGAGAGATACTCAATTCTGATAGCTGAAAGACTTGTACTCAGAACATGATAATGACCAAGACTTATTTTTCCTTTCAGCTATCAGAATTAAGAGACACCAGGCTACCCCCTCCTTCACGTAGCACGGGGCAAGGGCGTCGCAGGATGTCCTTAGCCAGTAGTCAAGGCTCAAGGGCAGCCAATGCGGGCAGTGGTCATGAGTACCTGAGCGACAGGGGCAGCAGATGTCGGAGTTCACTGGGACACTATGGTCTGGAACCAGAACTGTGGATACCGAGGAGGGGCAGTATGACACACAGCGAGCTTCTCAACGAAGTGAATTTGTCACCTTCGTCTTCTAACACACGACAACGGTCAGTTTGCCTTGATTTTCAATTGGTAGTAGTAAAACAACAGGTAGTTATCAAAATAGTGGAAACACATGTGAATAGAAGTGACATTTTTGATTGCGCTTCGTAACTAATAAAGAATAAAACTAGATTTCTATTTTTTTCATAAATAGCAATGTATATATTTTTGGTAGTATATGGTGGTTTAACGGAAGTTCTGGAAGTCTTGGATTTTTTTCAAGAGCGTAAAATGTCGGACCTCTCACATTTTTAAAGAGGCCAAATTGTTGGAGCGCGTATAGCTGGAGTAAGTGTATCTGAAATATCTCAATTTTTTGGTGCTTCTAGAGGTACAGTATCTAAAGTTATGACAGCATACACACAGCATGATAAGACAAGCTCGGCAAAGCAAAATAGTGGACGCAAAAGAGAATCTCGGAGAAAGAAACCGACGGGAATTGAAGTGGATTGTAATGTCTAAAAAGCGAACAACAGCAGCAAAAGTGACCACATCACTCAGTCATCATCTCCATTCACCAGTGTGAGTGATTACAGTTAGAGGAGCACCTTTATAAACAGAACATTTACTGCAGAGTAGCGATTCCCAAAAATTGTTCCAAGTGTTTCTATTATTCTGATAACTACCTGTATATCTTGCGCCAGATAAATATTGTTAACTAAAACTAATAGGTAGACGCATCAATTCGTTGGGAGACAGGGGCACGTACTCAATTTATTTTGTAGGGAATAGTATAAGGAAATACAAGCACAAATCTGTAACTTGCAACCCGATTAACGTAAGTCCAGAAATGAGAGATTTCTTGAGACATAGCAGGGAAAATGATATTAAGAGAGAAAACGTTCGAATGTGGCACCTGCTTTAGAGAAATTGGTGCCAAAGCCATATCAACAGCAGTACTCACTCCGATACATATTTGTGCCGACTTTCGTTTATTTTAATGCATTTTTAGTTTTGTCTGTTTATTTATTTATTTATTTATTTTGAGAACCCATAACAGACTTGAACACTATTTTCAAAATTGGTGGAAATGCATTCAACTACTGTAAAAACGCATAAATTCATTTAAAAAAAAGCGGAAAAACGCGGATTTTTTTTTTTTTTTTTTTTTGCATTATATAAAGAAAAAAGTAAAAGCTTCTGAATTATTGGCACGTGTAATGTGTTCGTTCAGAAAATATTGGCACATACTGAATTTTAAAAATATTCAAAACATGGCATTCCGTGCATTAGTAGAACTACAACTGCACTCATTTTGACACCAGTTAACATAATTTTGAGCCAATTATATATGTTGGAATTTGTGATCGTAATGCACAAAAACAGCTGTTTTGATAAAATCACATCATATTCGTGCAAAAGCCTAAATAGAAAACCTGCTTTAAATGCATTTAATATAAAAACTGGATGAAAATATTTAGTGCAGCATATGCTTCATGAAAGTGTTTAGCTTTAAAATTTCATGGCATGTTTTATTCCCTATAATCCTGTTTCACTATTCATGGAACTTTGTGGCAAATTTAAAAAGCGGCAGAAAAAACAATAAGGGTGTATAATATTGTCGACAATTTAGGGGGGAGGGAGGGTTCATGACCTTCATCACCCCCCTCCCAATAAAAATCAACCCTCCTAAAAATCGATAACAGAATATTTTCAACAAATTTACAGAAGCGTCAAGCAAAATTTGCGTTTTGAGTTTTAGTGACCTCTCGTGACCTCCATCCAATGAGTGTTATACTCGAAATCATCAACTTAAATCTTGTTGTATAATAGTGGTGGTATAATAGTGCTGTATAACAGTGTTGTGTAATACGTGGACGTATAATAGTGTCAACAATTTGGGGGGGGGGGGGGGTCATGGCCTTCATGACCGTCTCCCTGTCCCCGCCCCCGCCCTTGTAGTTAGCAATAAAAGTATGTCTTTTTTAAGCGGACAAAAGCTTTGAGTAAGCACATGCTCGATAATTATGTTTCCTCCGTTTAGTTCAGCATCGTCCACTATTTTCTTTCCCATTGTTAGTCTTTTACTGCCTCCCACAACCCCTCCATTTTATTTCAAGGAAATCAACCCAATTAAAGTTTTCCATTCAAAAAAAATCTCTCCACTTTTTATAAGTAAGTGACTCAAAATATAAGGAGTATTATCACTAATGATCTTTTTCTACGGACCAATTACGTTTTCATTCAGTCTTACTGAATATATTTGAGATGCCGAAAATCAGCTTAGTTTCCGAAAATGAGGAAGTGAATATAATCATTAGGGGAATTTTTGATCATAATTAGTGCATGCTATCAATAATTTTTAAAAAAGATTTTACGCTTTATTTTCCCATAAAAATTCATTAACCAAAAAACTAAGCTGAAATAAATTCGAATCAATGAAGCAAAACATCTGCATAATTATCGCCTGTAGGTAAGATAAAAACGAAACAAGTCATAAACCTTTATTATTGGTTTTTCGAATAAAACAGTTTATTGGAAAATCCAGTTTTTTCCATGAAAACTGATTTTTATGTACTTGACCTTTCCAGTAGTTATAATTTACTTAATGTAACGCTCTAAATTTAAATTTTGGGTGGGAAAAATTCTCAATATTTATCGAATGAGGCTCCGAATTTTTCCTACGTGATAAAACATGCCAATGCGCAAATATTTGCATCTACTGAGAATAGACAATAGAAGTCACTAAAAAAAATCAATAACTCAATATTTTCAACAAATTTAAAGTAGCGTCACACAAAATTTGCCATTTTGGGAGGTCAAAGTGACTTTTCGTGACCTCCATTCAAGGTGACAACAAGTGCTATACTCGAAATCATCAAGTTAAAGCTTGATGTAGTTCTACAAATGCATGTCAGCCAATGGATTCGCTCTCTCGTGACTGCTGACGCAGAAATTGTACACACAAACAGTTCATGCAGATACATGTAAATTACACAAAATAGGGCCTTATTTATCTGTATCAAGCCAGGCTACGAAGTCGGAGTTGAAGAGTCAGAGTCGGACTAACTTTGGGGAAAAGAAGTTGGAGTCGGGAGTCGAGGGTAAAAAATTCCATTAGTCGGAGTCGGTCATTTCCCCTCAAAGTCCGCAACTCTTCCAGGACTAGTGGAGTCGGAGTCGAACTGATTTTGGGGTAAAGGAGTCGGAATCGAATGTTCTAAAATATCTGGAGTCGGAGTTTGAGTCGGAGTCAGACATTTTTCCTCCGACTCCACAGCCACGGCATTACTTTGTTGATAGTCATATACGATAAACAATGACCAGAATAAAACTTTTCCTCATTGTGATAATGTAACTGGTGTTGTTTTGTTAAATAAAAACACCATCTATGAGATCACTGCGTCTGCTGCCTCCCCAGGTAGCACACTTCGTTTCATAAACGGTTTAAAATGGTTAACAACGTTGTGACAACCATTTTAAAACGTTTATGAAACGTTTAAACCTAAGGTGTGCAACTATGAGATAACTGAATCTACTGCCTCTCAGTTGGGCTCACTTTGTTTCAAAAACGTTATAAAACGGTTATTAACGCTGCGGTAACCATTTTTAAACGTTTAAACGTAACGTGTGCTACCTGGGTCAGCAAGGAGCATTTTTTAAATTCTCTTGCTTTAAGTATTATAATTACGTGTTGAAATATTTAAGTATTGTTCTTTGTACACATGTGAGTGCAATAAAGAAGGTGAAAAGAGTATCGTACCTTTAAATATGCTTGAAAACAAATAACAAAAGTGTCACAACAGTAAATTTATCTACTTTCGGATAAAGTGATTTGGAAAACTTTCATCTGCAATTTCTATACTTTTAACGGTCCCCAAGATATTTTTAAAGTGTTTTTGCATTAATTTGCCTAGAACTGGAGAAAAACTCCCAGTTGTGTTCCAAATTAAGAAAAAATATTTATAAAAATATACTTAAAATGAAACATAACCAGGTTGAAGATATCTTGCTACGAATAACGTGAGAATTCTGATATAATATAAATTACTTTTTAAGGACGTATTGCAACTTTGATCCAATAAAATAAAATTTCGAAATGTTTAAAAACTCCCTGTTTTGATTTATAATATCGGTGTCTCCCCAGTTTCGTCGACATTTTATCCCCCCCCCCTGCCTGTTTTTCAGTTCAATCATACCCTTTGATATATTAAAGGGGACAGGAAATTTGAAATGTCAGCGAAATTGGGGATAAACCATAATATCACAAGATTTGTATATTTTATTAAATTTCATGTCAATTATTACAAAACAGAGGACGAGAGATTTCAGCAGCTTCAAATCAACATTCAAGAGTAGCTGCCAAACAGTAACTTCAGAATCACCGGATACAATGAACTTTGTTTAATCTGGCCAACTTAATTTGTAAAAAAAAAAGAAGAAAACGCATATGAGGCAGTGAGAAGCAAAGCTATGATGTAATTAGAAGTTTTATAGTTTTGAGAAAAACGCGTTTGAAGTTCAGATCCTGCGCAGGCTTTCGTTGAAATTTTTTTCTACAGCATCCTATAGAGCAGCACCTACCAGAGCCAACAATACTATACCTTTGCCAAAAAATCGAGGAGAGGTTTTGCTATCACTTGTACTGATTATTTCTCAAATTTTAATTTTGGCTCCTACAACCCTTCGCTTCTCATTGCCTTATATTTTAACCTTGCCAGCATCGAGTTTTCAACCAAATGCATTAAAAAATAGGAAGTGATGCAAGATCAACCCACATAGTTCAAAATTACTTTAAATGATTGACCTTAATGCAGGAACATACATTTCGAGTTTAGAGCAATGAAAAATTTGCGAATTAGCAAGTGATTTGTACTGATTATTTTTAAAATCAAGTGATTGTTCGCCTTTTTTTTTTTTTTTGAAAAGTATAAAGTATTATATCTGTTTTTCATCCGATTCAGAGTGTGGTCTGAAGCTGGACGTTCCTGTGACGAAACTACAATCAGGGCATCTTTGAAAAATCATCGCTCAGGATCGGTATATCTAGTTCCAGGATCTAGAAGACCTTCCACTAGAAGAGCTTCCCGAGACGTAAGCGTGTTTTCCTCTAACTTCTTTCATTTTAATTTTAAGACTTTACTATCAGTCAAAAATAACAACGTATCCAGGGGCACCCCGATGGGAGGTCATAGGAGGTCACTATGACCTTCGAAAAAGTTACTTATTCAGCACATTTTCTGACGATTCTGCAAATTTCCAGACAGCATTGCAAAATTGCATTTTTGAAAAAAAAAATAATAATAATAATGAAGCTATGCTCATATTTTAACATTCGGTAAAATTTGGGGTTTCGTTCGGCGAATTGAAAATTCTATTCTGAAGTATTCTATTGAAATATTCTAGGTTATGCTCGCTCCCTAAAATCCTCCCCTCCTTTCTCATTTAATTTTGGTCAGCTCATTTATTATTTTCTTTTCATGATGATAAATTTTTTTCCCTTATTTAATATTGTCATTCTATTTGAGGTTTTATTTATCGAAGTTTTTTCCTCTGCTTATGTGATCATGCGTCAGTGATAATAAAGCTAGGATCATACTCGACGAGTTGAGTTTTAATTTTTTGCTTTGTAAGATTATTACTACATTGTACATTACTACATGTTTTCTTGGAGTTTTATCTGGATTATTCGAGCCATATAATTTGCGAAACAAATTGTTTACCATAATTCTTTTTCATAAAAGTTTTTCAATTTTCTTTACGTTGAAATTTATGGTCTCCCAAATACAAGCCTTTATTTAAAACTGGCAATATTTACTGGCAATCTAAATATGGTAGTAATAATGTACTTAAATTCATGCCCGGCGAGATGAGTTTTGATTTTCTGCTTTGTAATATTAACACTGCACCTTTCTTTTGCTTTCTTGAGATTTTATCTGAAATATTCGAGCCATATCATTTGCAGAAAAAACTGTTTACAGTAATCCGAATCATAAAACAGTTTTCAAATTCCTTTGAGTTGATATTTATTGTAAACAAAATACAAATCTTTTATTCTTTCTTTTTTAAATGGTGATTGTACATAAGTGAAAAATATTTCATTATCACGGAATAATTTATTGATATTTATTGCAGGAACATATATCAGCTGAACATGAGGATTTAATGGATCTGAGTTACAGCGATAGTCTTATGCCCGACCCCAATTACGAGGTAATTGAGTGGACGTTTGTTTTATCTATGAAACTTAAGCGTAAAAAAAATGGAGCTTATGAAACATTTTCAGCTTTTTTTTTTCTTTTATTTAATTAGATTCAGTAATAAGTACTTGATTTTAGGAATAGTGTTAAATACTTTAAGTATTCAACAGAATAATGTTTTAACAATCGTGCATAACCGTGCAAACATATTAAACCGTGCCAATTTCACAAAATGTAATTCAGTTAAATGAAATACTAATTTTTCACGATGGAAAAAAAAATTAGTTCAAAATGCTATTTTGAAAGAAAATTCAGCTCATTGCACGAAATGTTCTAATTTTTTTTAATATCAATTGTAAATCTTTTTATAAGTAAAAAAAAAAAAACTCTCGTGAAAATTTAACATTAATTACATAATTTAAAATTGACGCTACAAAAACCACTATAATTTAACTCTCAGTTTGAGGCAATATCTCACTCACAAAAATGATATATTTTACAGGGGCTGTACTTTACTACTTAGTGTTGAATTTTGATGCAGTTCATATTGTGCTTAATTTATGAACTACATATTATTCATTTTGTATAGACAGAAAAAAATTATTGAACTTGAAGAGTTAATTTCAAGAAACAGTCATCAATGATTAAACATTCAAAAAAACTTGACAGGTAGACAAGAAAAACTTCTTGGTAGATAAGCTTTATTTTACATGCAGTATACGAAACAGTCCGATTATCACATCCAGAGATTGCAGTTTCGCTCTTGTTAGAACTAATCTGTCTGGAATAGTGAATATCCTTGCTGGAGGCAGATGTCAGCTTATTGAAGAACTTTTATTGAAGTTAGATTTTATTACCTCGTTGTCTCCAATCCCAATTATTTTCATCCCTTTTAAAGTTTTACCTGTAAATTTTCTTTTGTCTAACACATAATTTAGCTTCAAAAATGATAATCCTGCCAAAAAATCTTCCAATTTGGCTTTTAGTACATTTGGGAGAAATAAGGATTTTTTTTTTCCATTTAGACCGAAAGGGGGAGGAGGATACCTTTATATATTTCTAAGAGAGAGAAAGAGCTGCTATTTAGTCTCGGTACAATAATTACATTATCTTTATCTTTACTAATAATAAAGCTGAAAGTCTCTCTGTCCGGAGGATGCGTCTGGATGTCTGGATCTCTGTGACGCGCTTAGCACCAAGACCGTTCGGCCGATTTTCATGAAATTTGGCACAAAGTTAGTTTATAGCATGGGGGTGTGCACCTCGAAGCGATTTTTCAAAAATTCGATGTGGTTCTTTTTCTATTCCAATTTTAAGAACAAAAATTTCATAAGATGGACGAGTAAATTACGAAATTATCATAACGTGGAACCGTAACATGGGCACAAGCCAATTGGCGAGATACGAAATTATCATAACGTGGAATCGTAACATGGGTACAAGCCAATTGGCGAGAAAATTCACCATACATTATTTGTAAATATACAGGCAACCCAAAAGATCTTTTAATTTTTCTATTACGAGCAAAGTCGTTCGGGTACCACTAGTAATAAATATTTTGGTTTGTTTCAATTTTACAAATTTTTTGACACTCATTGTCATGGACTCGAAGTTTTAATGCGACAATTTATGAATTTAAAGCAAGATGTTTTACCTTTTTGAATATTTCATTTGTTTTATTGCTTTACTGAAATGTATGCCCTTATTTTAACTGTCCTACCACTGCAATTTGACTTTTTTGATCGTGTGCAATGTTCATCAAACAGCTAAATAAATTAGAGACACTGCTTAAGTGGTAGTAATTTTCTTCTATATATTACTACAGGGTATTTGTAAAGTCTGGCACTGACAAAGAAGATGTATACAGAAACACTACTTATGATATATAAATAGTTGTTTATTTATTTTGATATTTTCTCAGTAAGTTTTCCCCCATCGGTACAATATTAAGGACATTTAGGTGGCACTAATATTTAAAACTTAAAATGGAGTCTATGAACGAAAAAAATTCCAGGTGGAGGCGAAAAGAGGGTTTTAAGGGTCAACCATACAGAACAAAATTTTTCACCTCTAATATGAAGGTTTATGCCCCCCCCAGAAGGTTGATTCTGCCTGAGCCACAGCCCGGCGCGAAGTTGAAAATGAAATAAATTTTCTCTTAATTACTA
Organism: Uloborus diversus; assembly: GCF_026930045.1. Taxonomy (NCBI): domain Eukaryota; kingdom Metazoa; phylum Arthropoda; class Arachnida; order Araneae; family Uloboridae; genus Uloborus; species Uloborus diversus. The sequence continues at coordinate 66,557,568 of NC_072735.1, read as the reverse complement.
AATGTGCTTACGCAAGTACTAACAATGAGGAAAAACTAGTTTTAAATAAGGTTATAAATATAAAAAAAAATTGTTTAAATCTGAATTTTTTCACTGAACTTCATCAGTACAAGAGTTAGTACACACACTGTAATTTTCTTGTTCTGTGTTCATTGTATAACAGCATAGTTACGGATTCAGGCTTGTGGAGCTGTCAAAACGCATTCTAGGGGATCCCTTGGTCTATCACAGTAATATGTAAAATATTTAAAATTATTGTTACATTGTTCTATTATGTTGTATCCTCTTCGGGGTCCCTATGGTCATGGGGGCCCTTCGCAATTGCATGATTGGTGGCCTGATAAATCCGTCACTGATGTAGAATTAATTACTTTTGCGAATTATTTTTAAATATGCTTTATGTTCTTCCTTAAAAGTTCAGTCGATGATCTCATTTCTGTAAAAGTTTGGATTTTCATTTCTGACATTGTTTACTATATTTCAAAACATGTAAATAAATATTTCATTTCTTGTTTTATATTTTAGAAATTACCAACAAGTAAAAGGGAGAAAAGAAGAAATAGTCGTGACTACAGAAGCTATCACTGCTACGATAACCCTACTAGTCTTGATGAATTCCATGAAATATGAAATATCTGCGATACAAATAAGCACTAGCAGCTTATAGAAAACGACCCCGTGCCAACAAAAGCAGATTGTTTTAACTATGGATTTTTTTTAAATACTTTCACAGAAGCACAATTTTGTTTGTGGTTGAATTTTTTGAGTGGAATGCTATTTATGGTTGAATCTTTCAATGTCCTTGGATTTATTATATTCCTTGGATTTATAAAATGTGAATTCAAGATACCTCGGACAATCATTATTTTGTGACTTCATTAATTTAAATATTTAAATTAATAAAAGCCTAGATATAACTGTGTTTATAAAAACTGGATGGTTTCATGCTTTAAAAATAGATGCTTTCTATACGTTAATTTGAAAAAACATCATTCATAATTTGGACACTGGAAGTTTTCTTTTTATCATTTTGCAGTATGTTTATTTATTAACCTATTTAGTCAATTTAAGATTTTTACTTTAAAGCTTCTTAAAATTACAATTGTTTTCTTCAGAAGAAAAATATCTTAAATATTGTTTCTCTTTCAAATATGTGTTTCACCATGTAAGAAATGAGAATTATGAGTTTGCGGAAAGTTTTTAATTTCGTCTAATTAATGCTTAAGTCACGCTTCAAGCTCAACCAAAACAAAAGGATGTTTTCTTCGTATCAAAACTGCACTTTAATGAGTGAATTGCCGGGCAGTTAATAAAAAGACTTTCGATGTCGAATGTTTTTAAAAAATATTTTTAAGCTTGGATCTAATCAATGCGATTTTTTCTGAATCTAACACTCACGCTGGTTTGTAAAATTCATTCAGCACACAGTACGATAGATTTTTTAAAAAGCAAAATTGGTGCCTAATAACCATCAAGTGCTGGTTCTCTGAATATCAATACTGATCCTTTCTAAAAATTTTTACTCAAGGAGGATACAATAAGTAATTTATTTAAATATAGCTTATTTTAATGTTCTTTAGGTTTACCATAGTATCCCATGGAAGCACATTAATTTGTCAACATTATTTTCTTCTCTCAATCAGATAATAAGTGAAAAAAATTAAGATTTAAAATCAAAATACTTATTTATTTCAGCATGAAAGAAAAATATATTATCAATCACTGGTAAATAGGATGGGAACATAATATTATAGGGTATGTTTTTTTTATGATCGTGTTCAACAGCGAAACTTATTTGGTGCTGGCCACTGAATTATTTTTATCGTAGATATGTTTGTCAATTACAATGCAGTAAATATTATTATCATTTTAAAATTGATCTCGTTGCATTGCTTTTCAAATGTGATAAAAAAACTCAATATATTTTTACATCTGTCAAATTTATATTGTTTATAGCTAGAATAAATTATATTACATTGAAATGCAACTTTGTGACTGTAAAAAACATGACATGATCATCATACAAAAACATGCTATTGTATAATATTGTACTATATTAAATCTTTTCTAAATAAAAATATTTCTGAACTGTAGTGAATCATTATTTTTATTTCGCACACTTAAAGAAAGTGAGAAGTATTTTTTGTAAAAAATGTTTTTTTTTTTTTTTCACTTACCCGAAATCCTGAAGAAAATAAAATATAAAAATTGATCAAAAAACTCAAGCTGTTTTAGTGGTATTTTTTCAGAATATGATTTGAGCAAGTAATTAAAGCTCAGCGTGTGTAGTTGAAAGAAAAATAACAACTTCTAAAAGGTAAAGTAATTTTCTTTAAAGAAAAAGTCAAGATTTTAATAGCCATAAACATAAAGTTAAAATTTACATCTTCATCTATTAATCTATATTTAATACATACAGTAAAATATCTTTACATTCTCAAAACCAAGGTGTCCTTTCAAATACATAAGGAAAATCAAAGCACATTTTTTTTCAAATTATGTTCTCTATAAGAAATGAATATTATTACAACTTCTTTTTGGCATACCTCCTTGAAGACTGCAACGAAACTGAAAAAATTACATGATTAAATGCAAATATTAATTAAAAAGCTTTAAATATCAATTACAGTAAATTACAAATAATGTAATAATATACATTTTTAAAACAAAAATATGTCTTTTAATGAAATGGCGTGACTAATAAAAGACGATATTTTTTTTATAGCAAAGGTTTATTATTTGTACTAAACATGTAGGAGCTACAATCATTCGATTATTAAAATATTTTATAAACTTTTCAAAAAAAAATGTACTAATTTATAGCACTGTTACTGTGTAACTCATTCATAGCGTAAAATGCGACTAAAAAGAATCCCGGAACAAAGTTAGTTTTCTCCGCGTGATTGCTCCTGGTCGCAAGACTAACGGAGTTGTAAGACTTTCCTTTTTTTAGAGTCACATTTTACAGGATTAAGGGAATTTGAATAATAAACACACAAAAACCTTCTTTAGACCTCCCTATCAACACACACTGGCCAAGCCCCACCTCAGAGTTACAACTAACAGCTGCGTTACAGTAAAATTCTCGTTTATATTTGTTCCACCTACGTAAAAATCCGTCTGTTGAAATTAAAACTCACAGAGTCCTGGTTTATCTGTAGATGTTTCTACAAGATCTCCACTTACTTCAAATTATGTTTGATGACTTACTCTCCTCACATTCAGACCATGATATATCATTTATTGAAAAGTTTCGAACACTAAAATGTGGGTGCGCCAAATGAGACCATGCAGACCCATAAGGACAATCCTCCGTTTTTCTAAATTGGATAGCGAAACCTTGCTACATCGCGATTTTATCGTCATCAGAAAATCTAACTGATGATAAAGGGTAATCAACAAGTAGTTTCTTATCGACCGAAAAAAGGCGCTATTGCAAATAAGTCTTGTCAAAATTGCTTGATTTTAATTTACAGTAAATTTTGTTTCTTCATAGCTCACTGTATTTTACGAGTACAAAAAAGGTGTTATTGTTCTAGAAATTCATATTTATGTAGCTGATGAGTTAAAAGAAAAAGTCGCTGCGTACCGTTATTTTCTCCCTGTGTTTTAATCTCTTTAGAAAAGTAGACCAGCCTAAACAGACTTATGATTGGCAGCATTTAGACGCCGAGGATATGCTTCAGTGCTGCATTTACTGTACATTATGGGCACGAACTGTGTGCATGGGTGACCAAAAAACAGTAAATAACGACTTATCAGTGCTCCGAATGTGACGATTGATTTTTCTTCTTTTCCATTGGAGTAAATATGATTTTTTTGAAAATAGTTTTTACATTTATCATATGTGGTTTAATACTTTTTTTATTTTGATAGTAAAGAAATTTTAGATTATTTTTAGTAGGATAGTCTTTTCAATTTTTTTTTTTTTTTTGGCGTTTTTTCAGAGCTTAGGGACTTTTTTGCTTACTAAAGCAAATTCAACATTTTTTGTTAAACAGCTGATTAACACAGTTTTAATTTAAATAGTCACATGGAATGATTTGTAATCTTATTTTTATGAGACATTTAAAGAATATACAAATTTTGGAGCCAATTGAATTATAAATGAACACGATATTAGGCCCTGAAGTTTACTATGGTCTTATTTGGCGCACTTATCTTATAGTACACAAAGCATTACTTTCGCAGAGGAAAATTCAAATTTATAAAAAAAAAGTAGTTGATAGACCAAATTCAACTTACGTATGTCTTCAAGGGGTTTCTAGAAGTGTCGGGCAAACTAAGCTCGGAGAGCCCCAATCCATTAACAAATCAAAACTAACTGTCACAGAATTTTCAAACTTTCCGCTGGAAACGAGACGCACCGCTGAATTCCCACAAGCAACATCCACCGAACTTCTTCCTAAAAAAATAATTTAATTCAGTAAGTACAAAAGTTTAAATTAAAAAAAAAACCACTATCATTCAGGGTAACATGCCGATGAATTTAGCACTCTTTCAAATTTTCGCTTTTAAAAAAAGTGTGCCGCACTCACCCGGGAATTTTATGAAATGAACTTTCCAGTCCTTATTTTAAAATTTAAAAAAAGTTGGCAGTATTGCCAGTAAAGTCGCTACGGAGAGCAGGGGTGGGGGGCAATAGGCCCCGGGTTTCACCCGGTTGGTGGGTGACACCCAAAATGGAATTGCAAGTTATTGAAAAAAATGAAGCTAAAATGCATTTTTAAGATTTCAAATTTGAAAATTTTCTGGGGGAAAACCTATGTCCCCCCTTCCCTCTTTCCCACTCCACATCATGGAGTGAATACTATACACAGAATTAGGTTTATATTGTCAATACTTAGACTTGGTAGTGTCTTCCTCTAAAACCAAAAAACTAAACCCTGTTATCCTTCCCTGAGTTTGGTTCCTTTTGAAATAATTAAAGGGCCATCAATTTCATACAGCACCTTACTTTTTTGACCTACTGCCTGCACATTTGTGTCTGGGTCAAGTTCTATAAAAAGCGTTCATAGTTTTTATTTGTCTTTTGTACATTACCCCACTTCTAAAAATCCCCAGTTTCTGAAAATTATATGAATTTCATGTTTTTTTGTTTACACAGAATATTAGAACAATTTCTTTTTTGCTTTTTTTACGCTTGTAGAAGGAGAGAGGGTGATACCACAAATTACCGCTCTGGATGTCACTCATGTTAGGTACGCCACTGGTATTGTACACAGCTAATAATTGATGTAATTCAGTAATTCTTAAAAATACTGTTCAACAGCTATTTTAAAAGATCCGTTAGTGAAGCACCGTTTATACGTTTCTGAAGGGACTTTATGCAAAATGTCTATAAATGGAAAAAAAAGTAATAAGTGTTAAAGCGCCACCTATGTTTAGTTAAAAACCTCTGGCTGCAACCAATTCAGGGAGTTTAAGGTCAGAGCGGCTGAAAGAATGCTGCTCTCAAGTGTATGAAATTAATCATAATAAAAGTTATACAGTCCACTTTTGTTGTAGTTCAATGGTTGTGTTGCGTTGCAGAGTAGAGCCAACCGCAAGAAACCAGCTAATAGAAAAAGATAATCTTACCTAGAGGTAAGAACATGGTCCGTCGAGCCGGATATTAAAAAGAATGGCTCGTGAAGAAATATAACGCAAGTTGAAGACGCATGGAGTGAAATAACTTACGCATTACGATTCGAATCCTGTACATGAAAGGAGGTGAGTAGCAATTTCAAATTAGAAATTAGTGACTGCTAAATAACCAGAAAATGTCTAAAGACGCGAAGGAAAGTGAAATTGAGTTGACACGCGTGAAAGCAAAACGTTCTATCGTAAGAAGAGCAGTGACAAATTACGTAAAGAAAATTGAAGGCAATCTAAAAGAACAAGATGTTAACTTTGAGGAAATATCTGAAAATTTAGAACTGTTAAAGCAAAAAGAGGCTGAATTGAAAGATATTGACTATAAGGTTGAAGCGCTAATTGAAAATCTTGAAGAATTAGATAGCGAGTTAGAAAGTGTTTTTGCGTATAACGAAAAAGTAATACTAATTAAATTTCGTGCTGAGAAAAAACTAAACGAGCAGAAGAAACCAGAGTTAAACGTCTCCAGTTTAAATAGCGCAGATAAAACAAATTACGGAAGTGAAACAATAAAGCTGCCGAAACTTTCCTTGCCCAATTTCAGTGGCAATATTATCGACTGGCTAACGTTTAAAGATCTTTTTAATGCAACAGTAACAAAAAATGAATCTCTATCTGATGCTCAAAAGCTTCAATATTTAAAAACCTCGTTAAAAGGTGATGCTGCGAAAATTGTAAATTCTATTCCAATATCTGATAGTAATTTTAAAATTGCGTATAATTTGTTAGATGAACGATACTCAAATACAAGAGAGCAAACTTTTGCTCACATTAAACGCTTTTTGGATCTTCAAAGCATTCAAAATGAATCCGCTTCTGCTTTGTTGACTTTCGTAGATAATGTCAATGAAATAATTCGTTCATTAGAAACGCTGGGTCAATCGGTTGATAAATTTGGGGATACCTTAATGTTGTATTTAATATTACAAAAATTAGATACTTCCACTAAATTATGGTGGGAACGCCAGTCAAAGAATTCTGAAATTCCGAAACTTAGGGATTTAATAGAGTTTCTAAAAAGTTACGCTAGAACAATTCAAAACAGTAAGGGTTCAGTCGGTAAAGTACAAAAGCCCACAAGTTCTAAAGTTAACGCTTTGGTTGCGGTTTCTGTATGTTCATATTGTAAAGATAATCATTACTTATCAAAGTGTGTAAAATTTCGCAGTCTATCCGTACCGCAAAGATTTGATTTCGTAAAACAAAATAAACTGTGTTTTAATTGCCTCTCTAATGTGCATCTAATTAGAAAATGTAAAAGTGGTAATACTTGTTTCAAATGTGGGAAGAGGCACCACAGTATGTTACATCAAGAAAATGAAAATAGGTCGATACCTAGGTTTCCTTCTGTAAGTGCTAAAGAATTTATTCCTTGTTCAGTAGAAACGAGTTTAGATTTAAATCGCAAAAATGAAGTTACGTCTATAGTATGTGCAAATAATTCATATGGTAATCAATTGGGAACTAGTATGAATAATAGCAATTCATCTGTTCTTTTATGCACTGCTGTAATTAAGACTAGAAATTCTAAAAATGAGTGGATAAGTTGTAAATGTTTGCTGGATACGGGCTCAGAAAAAAATTTCATTAGGAAAGAATGTGCCAAGCAATTGGGATTGAAAATTAACCCTGCTCAAATTTCAGTTTCCTGTTTAGGAAGTTATAATACGCTAAGCAATGGAGCAGTCGAGTTAGTATTTTCCTCTCATTTTGACACTGAATTTAAGATAGTAACCTCCGCTTACGTCATTGATAAAATTTGTGGGGAATTGCCCAATTCAACTACGCCTGTGAAATGTTTTAATGAGTATAAGGATTTATTGTTAGCAGATCCCTCTTATTTTAAGAAAGAAAGCATAGACATTCTATTTGGGGTAAATGTATTTTTTTCGCTTGTAAACGGAGAGGTAATAAAACGGGGTGAAAATCTTCCGTTCGCAGTATGTTCTAGATTAGGGTGGATAATCGCAGGAGCCACAACGCTCAGCTGTTGTGACTTAGAATCTAGTTCTGTTAATAGTTTAAGTGTTAGTACAGATGAGCTAGTTAAGTCGTTTTGGGAATTAGAACAAATTCCGTCAACACAATCGCTTACAAGGGAAGAAAGGCTTTGTGAAACGCATTTCTTAGAAAATTATACGCGCAATAAAGAAGGAAGGTATTCTGTTAGACTTCCGTTTAAACCTAATAGAAAAGTGTTAGGTAACTCCAAGGCCACCGCATTTAAAATGTTTCATAGTCTCGAAAAAAGACTTCTAAAAATGCCTGACATTTATTTGCAATACAAAAAGTTCATGACAGTATCTCGATCTTGGGCATATGAAAATCGACAATACGGTATGCAAAGAAAATGCTCATTATTGTATTCCGCACCATCATGTAATTAATGAGTCTAGTTCCACCACAAAGTTAAGAGTTGTTTTTAATGCTAGTGCAAAAACTACATCTGGTGTATCATTAAATGATACGCTTATGAATGGTCCAAAGGTGCAGGACGATCTTTTCGCTATTTTATTGAGGTTTAGATGTCATAACATTGCAATTACAAGTGATTTACAAAAAATGTATCGCCAGATAGAGATTCATGATGCAGATAGAGATTTTCAAAAAATTCTGTGGAGGGATGACCCCACTAAACCAATTTCGACTTATAGGTTGTGTACTGTCACGTATGGTACCGCATCTGCTAGCTATTTAGCTACGCGAGTACTTAAACAGCTGGCAATTGATGAGGCAGCGAGATTTCCAAAGGCAGTTGATCTAATCATGCATAATTTTTACGTTGATGACTGCCTGTTTGGCGCTAAAACGCAAGAGGAGGCGATTGATCTTATCCATGAACTGAATGATCTCCTTAGAAGAGGACAATTTAAATTGCACAAGTGGTGTACTAACAATTCGTTTGTGTTGGAAAAACTACGCAAATCAGAGGGCTTGTCTGCATGTTCTTCTAGTACCGCTGATTCTAAATTTATTAAAGTATTGGGATTGAGATGGAACCCAACGCCCGACGACTTTACGTATAACATTCATTTTTCGGATAAGCACAGAGCCTTCCCTACAAAAAGATCTATTTTGTCTAGTGTGTCAAGCATTTTCGACCCCCTTGGGTGGTTGTCGCCATTTATTATAACTGCAAAGATTTTGATTCAAGATTTGTGGAAATGTCAGTTATCGTGGGATGATCCTGTGCCTCCGGAGCTTAAGGAGCGATGGATTAACTATAGCAACGATATTTCTCAACTTGAACCTGTAACTGTGCCTCGAAGAGTTCTTTTGCACGAAGCGTCTAATATTGAACTGTATTGTTTTTGTGATGCCTCTGAGAAGGCATACGCTGCAGTAATTTACTTAAAATCTTCTGATACGTCCAGTCATCAAGTTAGCTTGTTGACATCGAAGACTCGTGTTTCACCATTGAAAACAATATCGATTCCGCGCCTTGAACTTTGCTCAGCTGTGTTGTTAGTGCATTTACTACAAATCGTTCTTTCGTCATTACATATTCAAATTGATGCAATACACGCCTTCACAGATTCCACAATCGTTTTAGCATGGTTAAGATCTGAGCCGTCACGTTGGCAAATATTTGTTGCTAACCGAGTTTCTGAAATACAAGGGATCCTTCCTATTCAACACTGGCGCTGGATTCCTTCAGACCAAAATCCAGCAGACTGTGCAAGTAGAGGACTTTTACCCTCTGAACTGCTTAAGTTTGACTTGTGGTGGTCTGGTCCTCCTTGGCTTAGACACGAGGAAATTCCACTTGTAGAAGTACCATTGTCAACGGACGCTCTAAAAGAAGAGCGAAAAAAGGCTTCGTGTTTATATGGAACATCGTCTGTTGATTTTCCAATAATTGTTAAAGTTTCATCATATATTAAATTACGCCGCATGATAGCATGGTGCCTACGTTTCATTAAAAATGCTCGATATCCCAAAAATCGAAACATTGGCTATCTGACTAGTGATGAAATGAAAGCCGCTAGAAATATTTTGGTGAAGATAGTTCAAAAGCAAGAGTTTTCCACTGAGTATCTTCATTTGGAGAATAAAAAACCACTTCCTGCCAATAGTAAATTACTTTCCTTAAAGCCATTTATAAATGAAGATGGTGTAATACGTGTTGGTGGTAGACTGGAAAATGCTCCTTTTTCAAATGAAAGAAAACATCCCATTCTCCTGCCAAAGAATCACCACTTAACTACCATTATCATTCGCTCCTATCATGAAACATATTTACATGCGGGTACTATTCTTTTGTTATCTGTTATACGTAAGGAGTTTTGGATAATTAACGCTAAGTCGGCCATTAAAAAGGAAATTTGGAAATGCATTAAGTGTTTCAAACTCAAGGGAAAAACAGCAACCCAGGTGATGGCTGATTTGCCGCGTGCTAGAGTAATGCCATCACGAGTGTTTTCAAAAACCGGTCTAGACTTTGCAGGACCCTTTCTAGTAAAACCGCGATCTGGCCGCGGGGTTAGAACCTTAAAAGTTTACATTTGTATTTTTGTGTGTTTAGCCGTAAAGGCTGTGCACATTGAAATTGTTGGCAACTTATCTGCAGACTGTTTTATAGCTGCACTAAAACGATTTGTGGCGAGACGAGGAAAACCAAGTGAGGTATTTTCGGATTGTGGGTCAAATTTTGTAGCTGCAAATAAAGAATTGAATAGAGTTATTGCACTTCTCCAGAAGGAAGAACCCGTTCATAATTATTTCGCCAACGAGGGAATTAAATGGAACTTTAATCCACCTTCCGCCCCTCATTTTGGAGGAATTTGGGAGGCAGCGGTCAAATCCGCTAAATCTCTCCTAAAACGTACAATAGGAGACCAAAAATTGACTTTGGAAGAATTTTCAACGCTAACGACACAAATTGAATCTTGTTTAAATTCCCGACCGTTGAGCCCTTTGTCAGAGGATCCATCCGAAATGTCTGCTCTTACTCCTGGGCATTTCTTGGTTGGTACATCGCTTTCTTCAATACCAGAAGAAAATCTTCTCAACGAAAAAATTCCCCCTTCTTATCGCTGGAAATTAACTCAACAGATTTTTCAGAGTTTCTGGAAACGATGGTTACATGAATATGTTTCCGCGTTGCAACAGCGATCCAAATGGGTACGAGAACAATCAAATATTAAAGTAAATGATTTAGTTTTAATTAAAGAGGACAACGTTCCTCCTCTAAGGTGGAGGTTAGGTAGGTAATGGAAGTTTTCCCTGGTTCGGATCAGAATGTGCGAGTTGTTAACATAAAGACCGATACTGGATTTTTTCGCCGACCAATTCATAAATTAGCAGTTTTGCCTAATATGGACTGATGAACTTTAGGTGACTGTTACTAATGGATTGGCAAATAATTGTTTTGTAAAAAGGCTTCTTTACATCTGTTTTATTATTTTACAAACTTTAATAATGTGTATTTCATATTTGTTGCCAGTAATGTATACTTGATAGTAGTTAGTTCTCAATTGTTTTTTTTTCTATAGTTTATCATATAATTTTTGAAACCATATATGTTTCAACGTGGCCCGGTATGTTAAAGCGCCACCTATGTTTAGTTAAAAACCTCTGGCTGCAACCAATTCAGGGAGTTTAAGGTCAGAGCGGCTGAAAGAATGCTGCTCTCAAGTGTATGAAATTAATCATAATAAAAGTTATACAGTCCACTTTTGTTGTAGTTCAATGGTTGTGTTGCGTTGCAGAGTAGAGCCAACCGCAAGAAACCAGCTAATAGAAAAAGATAATCTTACCTAGAGGTAAGAACAATAAGTATACGTTAATATGTATTAAACTCTGCAGGGACCAAATTTAAAAACGTATAATTGGTAAAAACGTGTAAAAGAGAAACGTACAAACAAACGTATAAACGGTGCTTCACTGTATTTGAAATGGTTCGTTCATCCGAGATGATTCCTATTATAGGGTACCTCAAAACTAATACTTGAAAACTATTTTTTTATTTCATAAATCAATTATTATTTGCAATTCAAGCAAATAATGTTCTCTTTTCGATTACCAGCGGAGTGTACGAGACTAATCGCAGTACTTTTGACTCCAATCAGCTGATGATTTAATGATGACCTTGAACAAGGAACACACACCTTTTCATTCTCTCCTTTCACTTTTCCATTCTTCATTTTCTGAAGACAGAAAAGCTTTCTTCGCTCCCGTATTTTAATCGATACTGTACACTTCTCCAACCTGATTTTTATTACAATTACATGCATTAATAATGCTTTAAATCGATTAAATTGTGAAAAAGCCCGCACCTTACAAAAACAGAAAAAATGATAGCTTGCAAAATTACGATTTTCACCTTGAAAGATCGGAGAACCTAACTACTGTAAAATATTTTTAGAGAGTGAAAAACAAGAAAACACTTATGACATCCACAACTGCGACTCATACCACTGTTTTTAGTCACAATATAAAGCATCAACTCCTAGACAATTAGTAGTTCTAATATTCTAAATGCATGTCGCATTTATAAAAAGACATAGATGTGTACCCCATATCTTCAGTGCAGCCGTATTGAGTGCCTTTACTCGACAATACTGCATATAGGTAAAGGGCAGTAGCTGCTAATTTTAAGTATTTATTTAATTAGTTTGCATTTTTGTAATCTTTTACACGTTAGCTTTATCGTGCAAGCTTGTTTTTTTATTTCTGATGACAAAAAGCCCGAAAAAAACGTCAAATTCCAACATTTCACCGCTATTAGTATTGAATCCAAAACTTATTTCTCCAAAGATTTCGAAAACTTATTTCTGCGGATACTGCCGTTTATCTGCCCATGCCAGAATAGTTCAGGAGTGTTTCTTCCGAGCTGCACCAAAAAATCCAATGAAACTATAAAAATTTGAGTGAGGAAGTTTACAGTATTGAAATTGTTGCTTAAAGTTACCCTGAATGATGAAAACCTCTGAATGACTATTAAAATTTGAGTGAGGAAGTTTACAGTATTGAAATTGTTGTTTAAAGTTACTCTGAGTGACGAAAACCCCTGAATGACTATTAAAATTAGAGTGAGGAAGTTGAAAATGTTGAAATTGTTGTTTAAAGCTAACCTGAATGACTAATTAAATCTAAAAAAATAAAAAGAAAACAGACTAAAAATACAGCAACAAATTGAAAATCACGCAATAAAAAAGTAAACATTTTAAAATAAAATATTAAAGCCACTTTAGTACACATGTTTATTTATCAAATAACAAAAACTATCAAAACAAACGAGTACTAATGCTATATGCGTTGATACCAGCGACTCTAGATTTCATGTTTAAAAAAAGTGTGAGAGCCAGCAAGCGAGATCTTAGTGATTTGAAATAATTTTAGAAAAAACTTCGGTGTTATTTCTACGTGCGTGTCCTACAAATGTAATCGCATTAGAATCAGTATTTCTGATTCAAAAAGGAAAATATCGTGAGTTATCATAGGAACTTTTATTCAATTTTCCTGAGTAAATTCAGTTTTCATAAGTTTCTGCTGGAGTCTTGCGTTTGACATTAAATTGGCGTAAATCAACAGAAAGGCTTTATCATGAAGGGCAGCTTAAAATAATACTTCTTCTGGAAGTTATTTGCACTTTTTTTTTTCTATTTCACGTCTGTTTATTTAAGACGTATTTAGACCGATTTTAAAAGTAATTCCATTTGCTCCAATGCAATACTTTGCGCTATATTTATTTAAAAAATATAAGCTTTGCAAGTATTTAAAAATAGAAAAATGCATTTATTTACCGTGCAAATAAAAAAAATGAAAAAGAGGGTTTTTGGAATTACTAGTAATCTTATTAGCCTTTCATAAAATTATAAAGCAAAAAAAGAACTTTTATTCTATAGCTCTAAATTTCAACCCGTGTTTTTAATTGCGTTTTTTTTTTCTTTATTGCTACAAACAGGGGCTTGTTTACATCTTTTCTGGAAACATTATAGTAAAAATTACGTAAGAACATTTTGAAAGTTTGGAAAGATGTAAAAGGTCACTTTTTCTTAAAGCTTTCAGCTTGTTCAACGAAGCATGGCATATATTTTTGATAATCTGAGTGTTATTTGAAAGCTTTTATCCTTTTCTGTAAGCAGCATGTTTTATTTCGTATGCTGAGTTTCTCAAACAAAGGGGGGGGGGGGAGGAAAATGCTAAACTATGCAGCAAAAAAAACAAGACCATTATGTTCTATCGATAAAAGCGTGATATTAGGTACAGTTTTTGCAGCTGAAAATTAGACACACTTTTAAAATTGACGTTGTCTTAAAAAATAAATTGAATAAATAAATAAACGTTTTTAAAAAGCAACAATCAATTTTCACATGTCTGCCTGGAGTAAATAATTAAAATAAAAAAAATATAAATAAAACTTTCAACGATCGAAATGTCATTAGCACTAAAGGTGAACTTTATGCATTTGAAAATTTAATACCCATCATTTTAAACGAAATTTGTTGCAATATCTAACTTTAGCTAGCCGATTGCGATTTTTAAAATTAACTGCTGAATTATATTTTTGTTCTGCTAAAAGCAAGTTGTTTTCTTTACCTGGCACGGAGTCTGTTCCACAAAAGTCTTCAGCCACTGACATCATGCTTGGATCTAAACCATCCCCTCCTCGGACTTCCACATAATCTTCAAGTCCCAATTTTTTGCACTAGATAACACAATGACTATTTAGGGCTCTGCTTTTAAAATATAAAATGCAGGTAAGGCGTTAAAACTACAGCTATAATTAAAAATATGTCTAAAATGCATCATTACTTTAAGAAACTAAAATCTATGAGCGCAAAAGACATTTTATATGAAAGCTTTGGTATTAACTACTCTTTTTTCAAAATTAATTTTTATTCAGATTACTTATTTAACGATGAACATTGATTGTAAAATACCACATTTATCATAATTTATTTCTGTTTAACTTTTTTTTTAAATCTATCTTTACTAAAATTTTCCGTTTTTTAAAAAAAACCCGATTTTCCAAAAGGGGGCTTTCTTTATCCTTTGAGACTTTGGGGCAACTGAAACCGATAAGGGAATACATAAACTTTTACAATGCAATCACCTTTTTTTATTTGCGTGTTTTATAACTATTTGCCAGTGAGAATGTTGAGAAGGATCCATTGACATTTTTTCATTGTATTCGGATAATTTAATTACCTTTAAACAGCAGTGATGCCTTATCTTCTGAGAAGATTGCTATTAATTGCTATTTATGAAACCACATACTTTTACAATGCAATCACGTTTTTTTTCTTTATCTTATAACTATGTACTAGTGAGAATGCTGAGAGGATCCTTTGACACTTTTACATTGTATTTGATTAGTTTAGCAACCTTTACACAATGATATACTTACACAGTGATACCCTCATCTTCTGAGAAAATTGCTATGAATTTTATAAACTTAGTGCACGTTGCTTACAATATCTGTTTTACCTCCTTCTAAAATCCATTATAATACATTCTTCTTCTGACCAACCGTATCAAAATACAAATCCCTCCATTAAGCCATATAGAGCAAATAGGCCGCAGGACGGGTGATTTTTTTTTTTAAAAGAGTAACTGTAGTCAACTTAAGAGGCACACTTTCGTTTCGCTTCTCTCTAGTTTGAGTTTTTGTTTTGCTGTTAATAGCTAAATAGACATCTAGCTTGTTTGAGGAATCATCCCATTAAGTATACAGATTTGAACTTAATTTTGATTGCTTGTTGCATTGAAAAACTTGATCCCTTGTGACAGCTTTCGCAAAATAACTACGTTTTGAAAACAGAGTGTCTTGTCGGAGTGGTGGTAGAGACTACTGGAAAGAATTGAGACAAAGAAAGACTGATTTCCTACTTCATCATAGCATAAATAGGAAGAAAGCTGCGTTTAGCCCCAAAATGGCTCACGTCTCGCTACTTCAGTTACGATCTAAGGCTTTAGGGAATTCCCCCCCCCCTTTTAGTAGGTAAACAACTACCAGAGCAAAGTGTAATACTTCTCAGCCATGGCAGCAATAACGTGGAAGGGAATCAGAAGAGGATGCAGTTCAAACTAAAAGGGGATCAAGGGCACTCGAAAAGGCAACGATACAACCCCGGAAGGGTAACATAGTGGAATCGAAAGAACAACAAGGCGATAAGCAATAAGTTACCGCCCCATAACCGGGGTTAAGACAGAATTACGTGCGATGGTACCGACAGGGGCAACTCCGAACTTAAATTCTTGGGAAGGCAAAAATTCTCAATTTGCAGAATGGAACTCAATTATTTTCCTAATGAGGATTATTTTGCCGAATAGAACTTCAAATTTGCCGAATCACGAAAATGTAGCAGCGAATCGTCAGACAAAATTTGCCGAATAAGGACATTTTAGGAAGGTCACATAGTCTCCCGTGACTTCCCATTGGGACACATTCGTGAACCGATAACCCGTTTATGATATCCAGACAATTCAGTTGTATCCTTGTTAGGGACTCATCAGTCCGGAATATAACCGAGCCTGCGTCAGATTTCCTCTCGTTGCAGCTGAAATTACCAGTCAAACTGGCGGTGTTTAACAAACAAGGTGTTCTGAGCGCCCTGCTGAACAACCTGGAGTTAGTAATAAATCCACTATAGATCTAGTACTTCGCTTTCAATTATCACTAGTGACATGCGTGTGACGTTTAGTTATTGGATAGTGAATGTGCAAAGATAAAATATAAACATGCAACATTTACAAACATAAAATAATTCTTTTTTTTACTTTTTTAACGATTCCAGTTTCAACATCCATTGTCCTTCCAGTGATGGGAGTAGAATGGCGTCCAACACTGCTTGCAAGGATCTGGAAAGTCTCTGGAAATATGATGGACATTGTGCAGTTGACTCTCTGTCCGTAGTTCCGCAGTGTATAGACTCCAGAAGGTTGTTGTAAAACAGCATTACACGCTGCAAAATAATGTATAAAACTAATTATTTGACATTAAAATAATTCATTCAACTAGATCAAATTTGCTTGGCTAAAGCAAAAAATCAATTGAATTACTTCAGTTTTTTAAAGTAACCGAACAAAACCTTTATTAGAAAAATTGTGTTTGGAAACATTTAAATTACCTTTTTTAATGCAATTTCAGACAAAATAAAAATTTAACTAGCATTTTTAAAAATTCTTCCATAATTTACTATGAACTTTTTTAATGATTGTTTCATATTTCTGAAAACTGCCAAAAATACCATAAAATATTTTTTTAGAATGTATTATAATAAAAGCAAAGCCAAAAATAACTTATTGACTCTCTCCTAGGGCAGAAACCAAAAATTTTGATTATATGCAGAAATTTTTTCTGAACTGACTAAATCCTTTTTTTATTTCTAAGATATACGTGTATATTTTTAAACTAATAAAATATTGTATTTATGATTAACACTTTGGTATATCCTCTAGATAACAGCAAAGTGAGCAAATTTAACATAAAAACTCATCTCGAGAGAAATGCACTTTTATTCAAATCTTTAGTTTTTTACCATAGATTATGCACAAACACAGGCTAATACTGCTGTGGAAATGTAAATAGCAGTATCTGCAGAAAGGAGCTTTTGAGATATTTGCTGAAACTTGTTTTGGATTCCCTACTAACAATAGGGAAATTTTGGAGTTTGACGGGTTTTTAATAAGCAAGTTTGTACAGTAAAGCTAAAGTACAATAAACTACAAAAATGCGAAAAGAAGGGGGGGGGGATTTGCAGGTAATGCTCTTTATCTTCTCATAATAAAATATCTCTGTTTCAAATGAAAACAAAAGCAAAAAAGGACTAGTTTTGTAAAGCTAAGGAAATGATTAATCCTAAACGAATTTAAAAATTTGTCAAAAATAGCCCTTTATACGTTTTCGGATATCTTTAAAGAAATTTCTCCATTGAAAAATTTCAAATTCTAAAACTTCAACTATGTGCTGCTATTTGTGTAGTAGTTTTCAAAGAATGTCTTTTTGAAAAATCTAAAAAATTAGAAACACAGCTTCAAAATATCTCTGTTAAATCAAATTGGTTTCCAACATCATCAACAACTTTCCTGTCAGGAGGCGCTAAATTGGCCCATTGAAAGCGTAATTTTGGTACTAAGAATAATATTTTTAGAATGTAGATTTTTTTATCCAATAAATATATGTTGTTATAGCTTTGAAGTTCACTTCGTAATGTAGATTTAGCAGTATTCGATGAATACTTCATGTTAATAAACTCAAGAAAATTAAACTACAGTACCTCTAACATAATTTAAAAAAACTTAATATTCTATCCTTTTAGCAAAAATACAACTAAATTTGCTTATATGTAAGAAAAAAAATATATTATCATTCATCAAAGTAAACAACACACTTTAAAGTAAACAGTTTTCGAGATTTTTTCTTATGAAAAAAAATAAGAATTTTTTTTCATTAAGTTAAAAAATGTAAAACGATTCACTGATTTCAAAATATATCACTGTGTGATTTCGAATCAATTAGTGAATTACAAAGCATAAATCCTTTAATATCAAAACCAGGAGGCAAAAAATAATTTCAGAACACATTTAAATTTTTCAACCATGCGCAGCGAAATGCATCAGAATCCTCCTACAAGTAATCAACGCTTTCGGAAAGCTTAATTTTTTGGCACCTCTTGGGAACTTGAAGTTTTACGAAGTTACTTTCCCCTTCCTTAAATCGAGGCATTAAATAACGTTTTAATAACACGAGGTTTTGGGAATAGAAAAACAATTTTCTCTCTATCGATCAATTTTTCTAATTAAGCTGTTGCTCAAAGCGCTAGTCATCAAAATGCGGGTCATCATCGTCAGTTTAAATGTGATCATACAGCTTTCAGCCGTAGTTAAAATGCGATAATTGCCTTCATTAGTGTTTCCAAGAGTTTAACTAAAAGTTAAAGATGAAAGCTAAATGAATTGTATTCAGTTTCCTAAATACTTAATCTTCTAAGGTAACGTTGGAATTCCCAAGTAAATTAAAAATAATCACTTGATTTGCAGCATCTACTATTTATTGGTTATTCGAAATCAGATTTAATCTGTCAAAACATTTAAAATGCTACCGTTGATCATCAGTTTAAAAGAAACTTTGAGATGTAGATTAAAGATCGTAATACGCATTCGAATAACATGAACTAAATTATAAAATCTTTGTGATGTAGTAAAGTAAGAAATAAAAACGTAAAATAGCACAAATTGTCTGTCGGATGTCTTTTTATCCATAAGCTTGCTTGCTTTCCATTGAAAAAGGGTTCCTTGCTACCCCGAAACACAATAATTTGCAGATTATGCTATTCTACGTTGTTATTTTTTATTTTACTTTTCAAGCATGAAGGGAATTTTAAAACATTTTTACCATAGTTTTTTTTTTTTTTTTTTTTTTTTAAGTAACTGACTAAAATCTCTTGAAAACGTTTAGCAAAAGTACGAGACGTTTTAAAGAAAAAAAATATATTCGATTGTTATTTACATGTGCTTTTCAAATCTTTAAACTATTCAGAATATACATATTCATCATTGTATACATATATTTATCATTTTAAAACTCCAAGGTCAAAATTGTGCAGAAAATAAAATTAAAAAATATGTTTTTTAATTAACTGTTTCGAGTTCGAACGAGCTCGTTAGATTTTGAATTCCACGTTCACTAATTATTTTCTTACATGCAGTAAAGAGCGTATTGCTTTCACGCAAAAAAATTCTACTCTATTTTCAACCTAAATTTATATTTTAACCACTCAAAAATTATCTTTGAAGAGTCTTTTTGATGATATCCGTTCGCATATTTATGTATGCACGAAATTGTGGGCAACCGAAAGATTCATTTTGGGCAACTCCATGAGTTTTGTTGCTACATCTATATGCA
Organism: Uloborus diversus; assembly: GCF_026930045.1. Lineage (NCBI taxonomy): Eukaryota > Metazoa > Arthropoda > Arachnida > Araneae > Uloboridae > Uloborus > Uloborus diversus. Next base: position 66,538,076 of record NC_072735.1, on the reverse strand, counting down.
TGTTATGTGCGTATGTACGAAACTCGCATAACTTAAAAACGCTACGTCCTAGAAGTTTAAAGTTTCGCATATAAAATTTGTACTGTACAGTGCCTAGATATGCACTGTTGTTTTGGCTGTAATCGGATTTTCCAAAAGTGGTTTTAACTCAAAATGATCTTTAGAGAAACGACTTCAGTTTCTCAAAACGACTTATACTATACTTATACGAAGCAGAAGTCTTCTTACATCTAAAAAGCCCGTTAAATGTAACGCTTTATTCGCCCTCGTAATGCTGGGCTTTTTTAGTCCAGATTCTTGGAAAATGACGCTGGGTATTTTAACAAGACTGTATAACATGATAAAATATATAATAGTTCATTAGAATATCACTAAAGGACTTGGTGCAGCATTTTCCACTTAAAACAAAAGATAAATGTATTTTTAATTTCCATATTTACGTTTCGGATTCTGGCTAAATGTGACAGACACAGTAAAACCGTCCCCTTTGGCTGGTAGTCTGAATTCCAGAAGGCCGACATTTTGGGAAGTCGAAATTGTGCTCCATGGTCTATTTTCTCCGCAATATTCAGCAAAACGCTTTTCTGGAGGTTTGGGATGATCTTCATTTCCAGGAAAGAATTGACCGTTGAGTTCCCAACCATCAACAACCTGAAAAATAACATAGATAGTTACAGTACAATTATATATAGTTACAGCGAGTTAGTTAATTCAAAGATTTGGGAAATCTGAAAATTTTCACAATTTCGTTGAAATATGAAGTTTAGCTTTACTAAACCATAAAGCTAACAAATAAATTTGTGTAAACATGAAGTAAACTGAAATTAGTCTAGCTATGAACTCCACATTTACTTTGCACATATTGGGGGCACGCATAGGATTAGATTACATATGGGGGCGCATAGATTCAATTTGAAGTAATTGTACTCAAAAGAAAAAGCTGCAAACGTTTTTTTTTCTAGAAAAATGCCTTCTGATATGCTTTTTAATTTTAATTCTTCATTTATTCATTTTATTTATTTATTTATTTTGAAAATGATTCAAAATGTCTTTGCTGAAAGACAAATGTTTTATCTGTTTTTTGCATTGATTAAAGGGGCTGCTACTTTAGTTGTTTTGCATTTTTTCGTATCTATTTCAACAGATTTTTTAAAAGTAAGATGCACATTTTGTTCTTAGAAGTCAGCTTTAAATGTTAAAAAAGTATATTTGAAAAAAAATTTCAATCTTAGCTAGTTAAGAGAATAGTGATTAGATGTTAGAAAGCCAAAGTTGGTCTTTAGGAAAGTAGGCTCGTTTAGTTCTAGATGGAACTTCTTGTTAAGATTTACTTTTTTCACAATGGTGTACACATTATTAATGTCCGTCCAGAGGAAATTGTTAATCCTATTATTTTTTATTTATTTATTTATTTTTTTGCACAAAAAATTGTGTGATTTTATGCAGCATAAACTCTATTAACAGTTTCCCCCCTTTCTATTGCCAATTCAAAGTGAAACTTCGATTATAAATAACTACTAAAATAGCCTGAAATAATAACAATAATCTGTTTTCAACTTTTAGTTCCCTCTTCATTTCTTTAGTCTCAAAACAAAGAAAAAATTTAATTAAATTTACGCTTTCAGGAAATAATGTCAAATTAGAAAAAGATTTGCTTTAAAACTTTTTATTAAGTTAGTTTAGCATATTTCACTTACTATAAAAACCAACAATTAATTACAATTGAAAGAATGTAAATTAACGGTGCAATTACTTTCAATTAATATTCAAATCAAAGCTTTCCGCACTGCTGCCAGAATTTTTTTTTAAAAGGTAATTTTTCACTTGGCTAAGCGTTTTATTCGCTGCTGTAAGAGAGTATTTTTGTATTGTATTTATCATTCTGTAAAAGAAAAAACATTTGTGCTAATTTTATCATTCTTTTCATTCCTGTGAATTTTGAAAATGTCTAAACAGCGGGAAAGTAATTGAATGGAAAGACGGATTGACCTTTTAATTAATCATCAAAAAGAACAACATGATTACATTTTTTAAAATGTTTGGAATTTTAATGTAAATTTCTGAAAAATTTGAAAATTTTCAATTTTGGTTCCTTAACATTCCCGGAGAAAAAACGTCGTTATTAGCATTTCTGTCATCAAAAGTAAATTTTACTTCACTGCTATGGATATGATCATTCAGGTATATATTGCTTTGTATATGATTTTTATATACATCATAAGTATAAATAATCCTTATTTATTAATATGTTTACATATTTTCTTCTCCCAGACGACGAAATGCGAATCTCAAACATTTAATTTCCAGTTGAGAGTATCTTCTTTGTTAATAATAAAGTTGAAAGTCTCTCTGTTCTGGTTGTCCGGAGGATGTCTGTAGGATGTCTGGATATCTGTGATGCTAATAGCGCCTAGACCCTTCGGCCGATTTTCATGAAATTTGGCACAAAGTTAGTTTAAAGCATGAGGGTGTGCACCTCGAATAGATTTTTTGAAAATTCGATGTGGTTCTTTTTCTATTCCAATTTTAAAAACAAAATTATCATAAGATGGACGAGTAAATTACGAAATTATCTGAACGTAGAACCGTAACATGGGCACAAGCCAATTGGCGAGATACGAAATTATTATAACGTAGAACCGTACCATGGGTACAAGCCAATTGGCGAGAAAATTTACCATACATTATTTGTAAATATACAGGCGAGCCAAAAGACCTTTTACTTTTTCTATTACGAGCAAAGCCGTTCGGGTACCACTAGTTCTAAATATTTGTTTCAGATCCCTTCAATAACTACATTTTTTTAATCGTAGAAATCAATCTTTCCATTCATCAGACTTGTTTTAATTATAGTTAATCCGGGAGAGTTTCCGCACGGGCGGTATATACTGATCCCTTTGTATTTCTTGTAATTGTATATGGACTTTTTCAAACGCTCAGGATAGGTGTAAAATTAAATTTCCTTAATCACTACTTGGCTTGAATTCGAATTCGATAATTCCTTTTAGCAGTAAAATCGTTATTTTTGGTCAGGGGCGAATTCAGGGGAGGGTCAAATGGTCAGCTGACCCCCCTGTGACAAGAATTTTGTTATGATTATATTACCAATCTTCAAATTTTTAGATTCGAAAAAATAGTACATGGAATCAATGTTAACCTGTTTTTTTCTTCGTTCTGTAAGGTATTTCTTCTTCAGCGCGTCACAGTTCAAAGAATTGACTGAGTTCGTTTGAATGGGTTATTGCTATATCCATTTTTTTTTGTTCATTTCCAAAAGCACAATTATCTCTATCAGCTTAACCATTGAAAAATTGTAGGGAGGAGGTAATTTGAATGAGTTTTCATCTCATTGGGGGGGGGGGAGGATAGGAGCCCCTGCGTAAGAGAAGCTTTTTTACGTAGGATATATAACGCTGGTCATTAAAACTTGACCCCCTTCCAAATATTTCGGCATCCGCCCTTGTTTTTGGTTAAATAAATAGTTCTCATTTCGAAACTATTAAGCACCTAAAGCTAAAATAGTTTTTGCACTCTAAATATCTTAAGCATGTATGAATTTGAAGTCAAAACTAAGTCTGGGATCGTTTGTATATTATGCTTGCATGTGTGTTGTTATGTTTTCTTTTGCTTGGGAAGGCGCTGGAATATGTTTTCCTAGATTTACTCATGTTACAAGAGCCAATAAAGGTTGGTCAAGGGATATCCATCGTAAGAGTTCTTCAGCATAGTAACTACAAATATAACTACTTAAAAGATTTACAATAGTCAGAAAAACTTTATGAACAATAAAAAAATGAAAAATAAATTAGTAAACAGAAAATGATCAAATAAGCGTTATGCTTAAATATGAGTTAAAGTGAAAAATCAACATAGATAAAGCACAAATTCTCAAGAAAAATTCAGCGTGTGGTTATTTCAAGGCTACAATGGAGCCTCATCATCAGTGCAAAAAACTCACCGCACAGCGAGAAAAACGTCAGAGAGCTGAACGTCACCACGTGAACACCGCTATATATACCAAATGGGTCAACCAATAGATATTCACGACAAGAGACGACAGTCAACCAATCAGCCAACTACAGATGAGCCCCCGAACGCACAGCAAGAGGGAGGGGGAGACAACCAATCAGAAACCAGGAAACAAAAAGGGGGAGAAACGAATAACCGAAAAAGCAGTTTAAAAAATTGCTTCCAAGTATCAGGAAAAAATGGGGTGCTGGAAAAATCCTTGACGAGAGAATGACAATTTTTCCAAATATAGTAAGCTTTCCAAAAATCAAGGTTATAGATCAAAGAACATTATTTGAAAATAGTTTTGGCACATGAAAAACCCAAGCAGTGGCCAGTAGTCTACCAATGCTGAGCAATGGAAGAACGTGCGTTCCTAATGTTTAACATTTTTGTATTTTTTGATTGTGTTGTGAGTTTTTTGCACTGAAATCACAGTTGAAGCCTTAAAATAGCCACATGCTGTATTTTTCTTGAAAAATTCTACTTTATCTACATCGGATCTTTACTTTTACTCCATTAGCAACTAATAGAATGTTACACTAACTCTATTCACGAAAAGATAACGAAAGGAAATGATGGATAAACTCGAAGTATCACTCACCGAAAGAAGTCCTCCTTTTTCGCAGGAGACACGGAACTCATGGAACGTGAAGTGAACGCTGTGCTGGGGATCAGCGATCACGTATAAGCCACACACCTGGGGAGACCCGGGAGAAGAGAATAAATAGATGCCTTCTTCGGATTTTACGTAGATGCATTCTGTAAACGGAAGAACACGTGTGAAAGAATCTGGTGCAGAAGGGATAAATTCCGTACCTCAGAACCAGAAGGAAGTAAGTCCGAAAATGGGGTTGTTTCCTTTTGTCAAAAGTAGTACTTTTTGTCACTGAAATTGATAGAATAAGAAAAAAAAACATGGACCCAGAAAATTCTTTCATTTTCCAAACAGTTATTTTTTAATTCATTTTTTAAAATGTCCGATTTTTCAAACAAGGCGTGGTCTAGATGACTTCACAAATGATGCACTTTGCCGCATCTTTCTACCGCGATTCCACGTTATGATAATCAAGAAGCGAATTAAATATTTTGCTCTGTGAATGGCAACACAGAATGGCATTTCATCATTTGTGATGTCATCGGACAGAAGCACAAACATTGAAAGCGCGCCGATTTAAGTAATTTTTTAATAACATTAAACTTAAACATGGTACAACTATAACATTAATGGTCAGATCCTATGTTTTTAAGCATGCTCTTTCAGAAAAAAATACTTTTAAAATTTAGGAAACGACCCCATTGCGATTTTTTTTTATTGGTCCATTGTATGTAGAAGCTTATCCCGCATTCAGTCATGTGAACGTTATTCTTCAAAAAAAAAAAATCCTTTTCCATTTTTTAACAGAGTTAAAAGAGCGCACAGCCCATCCTTTTCATGCGCCTGAAAAAAGTTTTACTTCCCTACTGTAAAATTATCATAATGTGACTTACATTCCTCTGACTCTGAGGTACAGAAGGATTGAACTTCAAAGAAGGCATGCAATTCTCAAAACAAGAATAATTCAAGTTAAGGCATCCAAATAAGTTTAGAGCTCTTTAAAAACTTTTTTTAAACCAATGTAATTACATTTTTTGGTGATATTTTTATAAAAACATTTAAAAAGAAAGAAATATAATCTTTAAAAAAAATCTGTGAACTTTGGTAAAAGCTTTATAGACTGTAGACTCTTTCAAAAATGTTCATGATTGAAAAACGATATCAAATAAATTATTTATCTCAATACATACAAGACGAAATTCTGCACAAGAAGTTTGTTCGAAGTTTTTAAGTTAATTAGAGCAAAACAGTTTTGAACTCTCAGAGCTCAAATTATTACTCAGATGTTTTTCCTTCTTTTTTTTTATGAAAACATTACAACTTTACAGCGATTTTTTCCTGACTGATACTAAAAGATTGAAAAGTTACGTTTGACACAATTTCCAGTGTCAGGTGATTTATGGAATATTGATTAGATACTGGAAAGTTGATGTTGGTATTTGGGAAAGCAGTAACATTTAGTTTCGGACGAAACTTCCATTAATTATGAGTTGTGGGGTATAAAAACTAAAAACTCTTAAAAATAAAAAATAAAAACAAAAAGAAAAAATTTAAAAATTTATATAAATTGAGGGATGAATGATGAAAAAAATCCTCGAGATTCAAAGAGTGCGAGGAGGAAGCTCCGGAACTTTAATATGTTTACTTTCTACCTTGTTTAAAATCTTAACAATCGGTTTCGTATACCTTTTTCAGCGTTGATTCACTTTTTTTTTTGTTATTTTGTCTTAAATATTCGGCATTCCCTAATCGCCCATCAATCTTTAGCCGCCTTGAAGAGCCAAATCACGTTGGTTGAAACGAAGTTGGGAACCACTGCTTTAGATATCTTATAAAGATCTATTGCGCATGCGGGAATTTTTGCTTTCATATTCATTTCGTTTGCCGGTCAACCACAAGTAGTTTCGATAGTAAAATGCAAACAATCAATCTGGTATTATTTTAAAACTTCAGCGAGTACGTTGGTAAGGCTCTTTTTTTAGTAACTTCACATAATTACTTTTTCAGAAACTGGCTGTTCTAGGCTATCGGGCTGTGGTGGTCTGATCGGTAAGGCATCGAACTTATGACCGGCAGGTTCCAGCTTCAATCCTAGCCGGTCGAAGATCCACCGTCTTCATTGATGGTGACTGTGGGACGTTAAATATGCTCGTGGTCACAAAGTCCTCCAAGTGAAAGATACCTGTGTGGGTGCTGGATCAGGGATTGTTCGACTTCTGGTCTGGATCAAAAAACAAAGCTGTCTTCAGGGTCCCATTCGACTGGTTAAACCACAAATAGTGGTAGGTACGGGGGACCCTGCAGTGAAAAGTTAGACTATCGAGAAGACTTAGGTGGCTCTTTGAATTAAGCTATGGTTCGTCTATATGGCTTAGTCAATTCAAAAATCGCAAAACTTCAGCTAAACGTTTGAATACGGTTACATATGATTGTATGACACAAGATGAATTTAAACTGCTCAGAGTAAGAATAACATTTTCAGATTGTGAAATCTGCAAGTTTGATCGAAATGAAACTTTTATGCGGTTCTGTGTTATCGAGATTCGTCGACGATCACAGCACACTTGTACATGGATTCTGAATATGACGTTTCAAGATGAATACGACATAATTGTTATGACTGTCAACGGAAAATAACTTTGAAACATATTTTGATCTATTCAATTATAAGGATAACTGTGTGTGTCTACTTGAACGCGTTGTTGAAACTATTAACTTTTTGGTGGGCCGTGGTAGCCCGATCGGTAGAGTGTCGGATGCGGGGCCGGAGGGTCCTGAGTTTGAACCTCGATGGTCGAAGATCCACCGTCGTCATTAAAGGGGACTGGGCGACGTTAAATATGCTCGTGGTCTCAATGTCCTCCAAGCGAAACGATACCTCTGGGGGTGCTAGCACCAGGTAGCTATTAGCTCCTGGACTAGTTCCAAATTCTCATTAACTGCTCGATCCGGTGAGGGTGCTGCCATCTATCGGTATTAAAAAAAAATGGAGGCAAAGCACTTAGTATGCAGTCCTCGACATAAATACAATTGTAGTCAGTTGTGACTCGGAATCGAAATCGAAATCGAACTTTTTGGTAATACTGCTTTTATTATAGTTATGTTTAGTGAATCTGGCAACAGGTAGAAAGGTTTTTGGAATTTGTATTTTGGTTTGTAGTTTTTTTACGTCTTACTGTTCTAAGTTAAATATATAAACGTTAATTATATTACGGTTTAGTTGCTCAATATGTAAGAATTATATCCTGTTTACGTTATGTAGTGTTGTCTTAATTAAATTTTGTACTCGGGATTAAGAAGTTTTATTTGAGTAACGACAAGCGTCCCACAGTTCAGAGTTTTCTGAGCTTTCAACAGCACAAGGTAAGTGGACATTTTTCTCCTGACAACAGTTCGTTGGTTTTTGATCGCATTTCCTATTTATGCATGTAGAAGTAATTTATTGCACTCGTCTTTGGAACTAACTTCTGTTGCGATTCTGAATCATAGTGTTTATTTTCTGAGAAAGTGGAACATAACTGAAAATACGATGGAGTTCTTTAAATGTTCTAGTCTTTTAAAGTGTTTAAAAATACTATTTAGACAAAATATTTTGTTCGTAAGTGGTAGTTTTTGCCCTACCATAAAACATGTAAAATCAGAGAAGAAAGATTAGACATTAAAGTTACTTACTTGTAACTGTACATATATAAATGTGTGTGCAATTTTTTGCATAGGCTTTGCAATCCCCCTCCCCCGCTAGTCTGGAAGGATGTGATGGTACACCTGAAGACACTTTATTTTATTATTCGTTTAAAAAAGAAATAACTGACAATAGAGTAAATTTTCATCAAACCGAATTTCGCATAATCCGGTCACCATTTAGATGCACAAGCTGTTTAAATCAAAGACGAGTTAGCGTAATAAGGTATTTTTGGAATGCATTTTTACAATTTTCTCTTATGCACTTTTATATTTCATTCTCTTGAATTCAAAATATAATTTTTACTTTTAACAGTAGTTTGTTTATGCAATTTGGCTCAATTTTTAGGTTATTCTGATTCTGCAGTGGCGTTACTACGGGGGCAGGGGGTCACCCGTTTGGGGGGTGACACCCGAAATGGAATTGCAAATTTTTGAAAAATATAAAGCTAAAATGCATTTTTAAGACTACAAATTTAAAATTTTCCCGGGAGGGAGGGGTGACACCACAAACTACCTCACCGGGTTTAACCCCTGCTAGTACTCCACTGATCTAATCCATATTTTTTTTAAAATTCTGTCAACCTGAATCCCCTATTAGTTTGGATTAATAGTGTCTTACTGCATTTGACACATGTAATGATAATTCAAAGTTCATGTCCGCGAACATAAACGCGAAAGTCCTGTTGCTAGTCTGACATATGAGTTGGACGTAAATTATTCTGTCTTGCTTTTAATGATCATTGAGATCAAAGGTCTGCGGTATTTTTGCAATTTTCTCTTGTGCAGTATTATATTTCATTCTCTTGAATTCTTAGTATAATTTTTAATTTTAACAGTAGCTTGTTTATGCACCTTGGTTGAATTTTTAGATTATTCTGTTTAATCCACACTTTTTATTCTGTCGACCTGAATCCCATATCAGTTTAAATTAATAGGGTTCTACTGTATTTACATCATATAAAGATAATTCAAAGTTCATGTCAAAAACATGAATTCGAAATGCCTGTTGATAAAGTCTGACACGTAGTCGGACGCAAATTATTCTGTTTTGCTTTTAACTATCATTGACATTGTAGGTAAGACTGCAGCAACGGGGTTGTTACATGACGGTAGCTGCATGCGGGGGCTCTCCGATGGGAGGTCACCATGACCTCCCAAAATGTTTTCTTTTTCGGCAAATTTTGACTGATGATTCGGAAAATGTAAAGACAGGATTATAATATTGCAGCTTCTTTTAGCCTAATGTATTTATGTATTTTCTCATTTAATGTTAATATGTATGTATACAGGCACGTGCTTTTCCTTTTTTTAACATTCGGTAAAATTTAGAATTTCATTCTACAAATTGAGAATCCCCCCCCCCCCCCGCCCCCAAAAAAATTTCGCTCCGGGAGCTTTTGATTGCATGTTAGTATATTTGAGGTATAAATAAATAAATAAGGAGCATCGAATTCATTTATAAAGTGGGATTACCATTTCTCAGCAATTTTTACGATCAGTGAGCTATTTCAAAATCTTTGTAAACTGAAATTAAGTAATTAGATTTCAAATTAACTATATCTTCAAGTACATTGGAGCAGTTTATTCGTAAATTTCAATCAGTTTCCGATAGATTTTTAAATTTGTTATGAGAATATAGGTTTGGTTACTTACAGTACAAATAGTTAAATGAACCTATTTTGCAGTTTATATACACTCCAGTAAAGACTTCAATATATTTGCTGTAAAAGGTTCATCATGTGATATGAAATTATGGTGATAGGAGTCTGTGTAATATGACTTTAGTTAAGAATTACGAGGTTTGTAATGTATTATGTTATACAAAACTGAAATGTGATTTCTGATTGCTAATTTTTCATTTATTGAAATTGAATTTTATTTTAAATTATGGTAGAGCAAAGTTCATGAAGTAAATGAATATGAATGGAATTGTTTAAAATATGTTTTTCAGTAATTATAGTTTGTTCTGATCTTTTATAAAAGTTTATTAGAGTGGCAAAAAAATTTCTGGTAAAAACAAACTAGGATATTGAAATCGGCCTATTGCGACTTCAAAAGCAGAAAGTGAACGCGTTGTGCGTTGTAACTTTTGTTGTGGCACATTTGAGCAACTGCCGATACTATCAGGAGATGGTAAATATGAATCTTCTTGGGCCATGAGCCCCGCCCCCCTCTAAACCCTCGACACTATTATCCGTCCTCATTGTGTTCAAACAGTTTATGAATAAAATTCAAACGATTTCAGTCATCTCTTCAATTCATTAATTATTTTTAAAGGTAAATATTTCAAATATTACGATTTTTTTATTACTTATGAAAGTAATTAGCAACGTTTATGCTCTACAAAATGCCTTTTTCTCGCCATTTCGGTGCATTTATTGCCCCCCCCCACTCACACCCCACCTTCAATGTTAGTTTACATCCGCCGTTGGATACTACTACTACGTTTTAAGTATGAGTAATACTCGTACTTCTACTTCTACTCGAGATTATGATTTTGTTTTAAATTAAAACTTGAAAACTCAAATATAAAAAAACGTTTTCTGTTACTCTCAGATGTTGTTCTTACACTTTAGAATTTTCGGTATAACTGTGGGAAAAGATTTTTGTGAGAAGAAACGTAACTACTAAAAATCCCCATCACCTACGAAATACAAGGGTCTTATGCTTTGTAAGTTGTATTGCTTCATGTTTGATCCCCTAAACAACAGTAGCGTACGTAGCAAGGGTGTTCCCCGCAGCAGTGATTTGTGGTGTCAACCCCCCCCCCCCGTCTGTACAAAAAACGTTGTATGTAAAGCTCATCTAATTTTCACAATTTTTTCCCCTTTATTTGGTATAATGAAGGTTTTCGTAAGCTAACGAAAGTTTCAACATGGAGTGAGTGAGGGGTGGGGGGGTGGGGAGCAACTAAAAAGAACACCAACTTGTTGTGCTTATAGTAGGGGTGCCCATGATGCTAAATGTGGATTTACTCGAGCGTCGCGGGGACCTATTGGATTTTGTAGTTTATGTTATAAGAAGATAAAAATGTTGCATAATGTTCAACTTCAGTGGTGAGGAAAGTGTCAACTGATATTCATGAATGTAAGAAAAAAAACTTACGTGGACATACTCGAGCGTGTCAGATATTTATAGTTTTGATGCTCCAACGTGTCTATAATACTAAAGGTATGTTTATCTGCCGACTTGCGTAGTGGGTGTGGCCGGGAGGATAGAAAATGAAAAAAATAAAAAAATTCTGGAGCGCGTCAGATATTCAGAGGAGAGGTTAAGTGACCTTTGAAAATGTCACCATTTAAAAGACTGACGTTTTGGAAGTGACGCAAGCTCGTAGCGAATTTTTGAAAATGCAAAAAAAAAAAAAAAAGCGTCATATGGATTTACTTGAGCGCGTCAGATTTTTATACAAAAAGTTCAATTTGATGCTTCAGTCATGGTAGCCTAAAATCTGACGATTATTTTGAGGGGTATTCTTAAACTGACAGCCAGAAAGAAAAAAAATGCCTTTTCTTTTTTTGCAACTTTGTAATCTTCCCACACCATTGTGTTACTCTCAAATCGTCAGATTTTTTAAATGTAGACTCTTTAGGTAGTAATTAACCCGCCTTATCTTAATCTGACATGCATCTGCAAATCTGATGATCTTTTTTTTCTACTTCTCTTTTCGTTAAACAGAAGGGATAGGTCGGATACAATCGGAGTTCTCTTCGCTCGTTATCAGCTGGCTTACGCTAGCACGGTCGCTTGACGAGTTCGGCAATAAACAATCAAGTTGCGGTATTGTTTTGAATTTAAAATATATTATTTGATGTCTTTTTTTTTTATTTCGGGGAAAAATTTTAAATTGCAGAAAAAAATCGCTTTACTCGCTAAAGGTCAGGGTTGCGGTAGCGTGGTTTGCTTGGCGCGTTAAGCGATGAGCTATACACTTGGAGGAATATTTTGAGTTTTAAAGCTACTTAAAATCTAATTTAATATTTTGGAGGTATTAGAATGGTTTTAAATTCCAAAGAAACTTTAATAGGTTTTGAAAAGAAGTGACATTTTAGTTAAAGAAAAATGATCATTTTACATCAGAGGAGAGGGGGGCGAGGATTTTTTCTTTTTTTAGTCAACCGGCTTTGTTTAAATTCTTAGCACGGGCATCGACGTGCAGGTACTGCTAGTGATATATATGGTTATGCAACTACTTTTACTTTCTTACACAAAGGAAAGGAAAAATTGCAATAACTAAAAATTTTCGACTCAAATTTTAACAGAAATTTTCTTTTCAATCACCTTTTTCTTCACGCCTGTAAAAATACGTATGGGCAACCGATTGTTCATACATTTCGACCATCTACTAGTAACGTCTTAAATTAGCGACATGTCTTCAAATTTTCGTCAAATTTTTCACCAAAATTGACGTACCGAATTCAAAATTAATTTTTGATGTAGCCGATATTTGGCGCAATTCCCATAGAACCAATATTAAACACTGACGATATTTCTATTATGATTTTTTCAAAAACTGCCCTTTTTTCTTTTTATCGATGTTGCATTTAACTAGAGGGTGTATGACTTTAAAGTAATAACTCTAAGGCACTTTTTTATTGCTTTTTTATTCTTTTTACAACTTTTATTTAGTGCTTCATATGCGATTTCAAATTTCTGACGCTATCGAAAGCATGAAAGATTTTTTTGTTTGAAATTTGACGCTGCACTTTTCTGCTTTTACAATAGTTAGAATTGTTTTTAAAGTGTCTTAAGAATTGATAGAAAAGCAAATATTTCATTTTAAAAATGTACTAATTCAGAGGAACAACTTCTAATGCGCGTTTATGAGTGAACACGTCCACAGGCTACACAACCACAGTATTTAGCATAATACAAAAAGGCAGAACAACATGCAAACAAAACTTGAGAGGACATTATTCAGTGGACGTCATTTGAAGTTGAAGCAGATGAGGGAATATTCTGATCATAGGGATTTCGGTACTTTTGAGCAACAATCGTTTTATTAGATTCCGTTGATAAAATTCAGGTGAAAATATATTAGCATTTGATATTTGGGCGTCAAGGAAACTGGTAATAAAAAGGAAAATTGAGAAGAATCCCAGTTAATTGAAATCCTCTCATACAAAGGCTAGGAGAACTAAAATATCTTCATACTAACTTTTAAACTCGAACTTAGGGCGAATTTGCTTCAAACAAGCTTTATTGGAAAGAATTCTTGACCAAGTACATGTATAGAAAATATCTTTCTGATTTGAATAATGTTCCGTTCAAATATTGAATAATTTAAAAAAATAACATTAGTGCCTTCGTAGAAATTTAAGACAAATATAGTGGCAAACTTTACAGACATATTTGCTTCATATAAACTATGCTGGAAAAAGCACTTGATGAAAAACATGTAAATATATTTTTCAGTTGAAAATTTTCTCGTTCAGATTTGAACAGTTCAAACCCCTTACCATTAGCTCCGACAGGGAAACAAAAAATTTTTCGGCACAAAAAATTGAAAGTGTTGTGTAGATTTGGAATATATTCTCAAAACTTTTGCTACTTTCTCGTTAAGGAAATAAGAAGAAGCTCCGTCTAGGACTTAAAGATTCTACTTCCTCGTTATACCGACGTTGACTTTCTAGTACCTAATTAACATTCTCTAAATTAACTAAAACTGCAAATTGTATCAAACATGCCTTTTTAACATTTTAGGTGTTTTCTCGAACACCCTGAAAATAGATGAATAAAATAAAGCTATTCCATACATGAGCTTTTTACAACAAAGGTTGTTAGAAGAAAATCCGTCTTTGAGTGCGGGATATATATTAACCTTGATTTTCCGCGTAGGAGCTAGTGTTAAGAGTTTTTGAACTGTTCAAAACTGAATGAAAAAATTTTTAAGATTAAAAAAAAAAACATTTTTTCTACACATATTCTTTATCAAGAGCTTTTTCCAACATTTCGTTTGTTTGAAGCAAATCCGTCTTAAAATTCTGAATCTAGATTTGTCTTAACTTTTTTAAGTTTTTTAAACTATTCAAAACCGAACGGAAAATTGTTCAAATCCAAATGTAAAACATGGAAATGAGATTTTGCCGAGCCCTTTCAAATAAAAAAAGTTTGTTCAAATTGGACTGTTCCCTCAAAAGTTATAAAGGGGGTAGGGGGACAAACCGACCAACAGGCACACAATTTGAGAATTTGAAATATTTGATATTTTTCATTTTGTTTATTTTTGATTCTTTTGTTTTTAACAATATTTTTAATATGCAGCATTATGCCTTCTTTCGTGTTTTTTTTCTTCTTATTTTTACGGAAAAATAGGCTAAAAAATGTATGAAAAAAGTTTTATGCATCTTGAAAATGTCGTTAAAAACAAAAGTAAGTCAAAAATAAATTAAATAACTAAATAAATATCGAAAAATTAAAAATTGGAAAGTAAGGTTTGAGATGGGGGAAATGTTTGTCTGTCTGCCCCCCCCCCCCGCCCCCGTCCCTTAATACATTTTGAATGAATAGTTGGAAAAAACGTTTTTTGTTCGAAAGACATCGGCGGAGGGCACCTTATTTCCATATTTCACTTTTTAATTTTAACAATTTTTCGCTCAATTATTAAAGTTCAAACATACTTAAAATTAGCGCCTGCGGGGAAATTTGAAGCAAATATAAATCTTGATTAAAAAATCAAATTTGCTTCAAACAAATTTTATTCGAAAAAGTTCTTGATGAAGAACACATATAGAAATTATCTTTTTTTGATTTGAACAATTTTCAGTTCAATTTCAAGCAATTCAAAAAATGTAACATTACGCCTACAGGAAAATTTAAGGCATCCATAAATCCTGAACATCATGGTGAATTTACCTCAATAAAACTTCGTTGAAAGAAGCTCTTGATGGGGAAATCATGTACTCAAAATATCTTTTTGATTTGAACTCGTTCAGTTTTGAACAGTTCAAATGCACTTAACATTTGCACCTACGAGGAAACTAAAAGTGAATATAGATCCCTAACTCAAAACAGCAGATTTGCTTCAAACAAAATTTGTAGGAAAAAAACTATTGATGAGGAACATGCTATAACAGTTTTTTTTAATTATTTAACTATTTTAAGGTTATTTTTTGAACAATTAAAAACTTTTCAACTAAAAACAATACCAAAAATTAATTTGGGGCACCAGAAAGTTGAAAACATTTTGCAGATACTAACTACATCCTGAACTTTTGGTTTCAGGAAATGCAAAAAAAAAAAAGTAATGAGTAAAATCCTTCTTCCCAATCTTCCGAAAAGTCCAACCTTCTGCTAACTTAACATTGACAAGAAGTGAGAGGTATCATGTGACTGAATCAAAATAAAATGAATTCAAAGCACAAATGTTTTTACCAGGGTCTGTGTTCTCGAATTTTTGGGCCTTCCACTTCGACATCTGCATCCAAAATCATTCCGACTCAGACCACGCAGCTTTGGCACAAACACTAACTGGGAGGGCAAATGACCGACTCCAGCTCCTTTATCCTAAAATCAGTCCGACTCCAATTCCAGAAGAAAAATAACCGACTTTGCCCCTGATTCCGACTTTTGAAATTTTATGGTCCCCGACTAAGATTCCCCAAGCACTGACAGAGTTGCAGACTTTAAGGGAAAATAACCAACTCGTTATCTATCCGCATTAGTTTTTTTTTTTTTTTTTTACTACGAAACAATGATTACTGATATGAATTGTTTTTATTTTTAGTTCAAATTTTTAATTTATTTACTCTATTTTTCGATGCGGGAAATAAAAGGAAAATTCAGAGTCCTTTATGTTTTAACAAAAAGAGCTGTGCAGAAGATTTGTTTTTTTTTTTTTTCTTGGATGAGAATTATCGATTAAAGTGGACATTTTATATTTTTTATTTATTTTCTAAAGTATATTTATTTCGTCGTCATGGTTACAAATCGTCCCTGCGTTCATCCAAGGCTCAACTCAAGCAGATTTTACCTCAAAAAATCGGTTATCTTGAGCAAAATCAAGTTATTTTCACGGAAGTCACTTTTACAGATGAACTTTATAGCGAAACTTTATCTAAATATACAACTTCCAGATTACTAATATCCACTGTTGAATATTGATAAAAAGTGAAAATACCATTATGGTATACAATGTAAATGTGTAGTTTTTATGATAAGTATACGGGTAGAAAGTGGTCATAATAATCATGACATCTTTATTACAACAGTCTAATTAGATTTTCTTTTCTAATGGATATGCCTTGTATTACTTAATCTAGAAAACTACCAGTCATAATATAACGGGTGCTAAAATTTTTGCCACTCCATTCTATTTGTAGAAACAAGAAACACAATGAGTTGGGGGTCCTATTGCAATTCATGACTGCAGAAAACAAAATTTGAATTTAAGACGTTAAAATTCAAATGAATGCCTGACTGGATGCTGAATGTTTTTTTTTTATTAGCTTGTTATTGTTAATTCCTTTTTTTCTTATTTTTGGAAACTGTTATGGATTTTTTATGAAAAATATGCATTAACTGCGTTGTTTAAAAGAAACGACTACTTTAATTTTTCGTTCATTCATTTTTTACGTGTCTCAAGCTAGCGAGGAATATGTTTTATTTTTAGAAATCAGAATAAAATTTTGATAAGGTATGTCTGTTATCATTTGCAGCATTAGATAATTTAGGGAATATTGATTAGATACTAGAAAGTCGATTATACTATACGGGAAAGTAGGCTAATTTAGTTCCGGTTGGAACTTTTTATTTAAAATTGAAACTGAAAAACGAAATGGCTATCTTCGATTTTGTGAAGAAGAAAGGGGTTTAGGGAGCTCTCAATATTGTTGCTCTGAAAACGCTGTTTCAGTTAATTTTCAGTAATGTTAAGAGAAAGAGTGATTCGCCATCCGTACTCTGGAATTTTTTCCAATTTATATAGTCTTGAAGAGGCATTCTAGACAGCATTCGCTAATGTTAGGGAAAGAAGTTTGGTATCGCTCCCCCAGCGTATTTTGGAAATTACAATGCCAAAAACGTAATTGTAGATTGTTTCTAATTATGTCAGGGAAGAGAGAGTTGTGAAAAGGGGGGCTTTCCCACGAATTATTTCGACATTGTAGTTGCAGAAACGCAGTTTCAGACGACTTTTGGTAATGCTAGAGGCAGAAGAGATGTCGGGGCCAATTCCGTTAAATTTTTTGAAAATAAAATCCTAAAAACGAGATTGTTGGCCATCTTTGGTATGTTAAGGGGACTTTCAATGGTGGTGTCAAGGGGTTTGTAAGCTCTCTGGATTTACCACTGGTTTCAGTTGTTAAGATGTCACTATAGTACATCGCCATGAAGGGAAATTCGCAAGTTGTGGCATCGTGTTTATAACTTTACAGTGACTTTCGTGACCGTCTTTCAAATTTCACATAAAGGTCCGATTCCAGTCACTGTGTTATTAGGGTTTAAAAACCTTTTAAAATCTGTGCAGTTTTTATTCAATATAACATTTGGGCGGCACGTAAACAATATATTTGCTTTTTCATCTTTCTAAATTTATGTATAGCAAAATATACTTTTGTACTGCAGTAAATAATGTACAGCGAAAGTCAAAACACTTACTTCCCGTTTCATCATGTTCTAATGGTATAACCGATTCAGTAGGTGGCGAAAACCGTTTCTTCTGTGCTTGGAGTGTCTAAAAGAAATAAAGTAAAAGTTGAAATTCAAAGCATTTCACGTTTAACTGTCTGACGAACAGCGGACATGACATGACACCCCGAAGTTCCCCGTACCTACCATTTTTATGTTTCATCTGTTTTAGATGTCGGGAAGTTCTCCCGACAAATGAACTTCAGGGACAGTTAAGCACCGACCCTAAGCATTTCGTTGGGTATCCTCGCCAGTCCACCGTAATTACCACACTCGAAATGAGAAATCTGACCCATTTATTGAATTTAGAAACAGATACAATCTTGATAAGCACTTGATTTTTTTTTCTTTTTGCACCGCGCAGGATGCTTACAATCGGAATAACATTGCAAAGTCTTTGTGAAAGCATACATTCTATGAGAAAAATAGTAATCATCTTAATAAATAACAATATGATGAAATTAAAATATAATAAAACTATGTTTTCCCTTTTTTTGTTCCTAAGACTCACATAAATTCTCCAAAAGGGAGTATATATTTGGTTGATAATTAAATTATATTTAGTAAAAAGTCTTAGAGTAAAAAGTCTAATTTACTGAATGCATCGCGCACAAAATTTAGTAAACAGTTTTGTACATTTTCCACAAATGGGTTTTTTACATTTCGAGCAGTTATCTGTAGTTTTGTTCTCATATTTCACACTGTGACATCTGACTCGTTTATGCTTAGCATGTGCTTCATTCATTTCATTTTCATTGGTTGCTTCACACTTTCTTTTTGCAGCATTTTTTTTTTTTTTTTTTTTTTTGCCGGGAGAGAAAAAATTTATCTTTCAATTCTTCAAATAACTCTTGAATGAATTTTCGTCGACTTATAGATTGACCAGTAATAGCGTTATACAAAACCCAAACATTGATTGCAGCAAGATCGAAAATATTACAAAAAAAACCTGCACTGGCCACCTACGTGAAACAGACTTGACTATATTTCCTTGCCATCTGGTCAATCACGTCCACACCGTATTTAGTTGCATTGTAGAAAGCGATTGAATCAGGCAGTCTTTTTGGGTGATCTAAAATTTCTACGGTTGGATGGAGACTACTGAGTAACGAAACGTTTTTTTTTTTGTTTTTTGCCTTGATAAACGGTTAGACTAATGTCTTTATGTGTTAGTACCATAGTCGTATGCAATGCGGCTTTTGACATTCTCACAGAGACCGGTATTTCTCTTCTAGAACGTTTTACAGTTCCAACCAGACTCGTATTTTTGGATTTCAATTTCCCTGCAAGCTTCAGTGTTGTGAAACAGTTGTCCGTAGCGACATTTCTGGCCTTGTTTTCATAAGGACTTATTAATCGCATTGCAACATGTTCAGAAAGAAAAACATTGGATCGACTTTCGTTATTTTTACCAAGGTATGGGAATCCATTTATCAGATATTTTGAATCGACATCCGCAGCCAACCAGAACTTGATTCCAAACTTATCTGGCTTGTTTGGCATGTATTGGGTGAATTTACATCTAGCTTTTGTTGGAAATAACTGTTCATCTACAGTTAGGGCCTGGTGTAGTTATTCTTGCAATTATCAATGAAACGATTCCAAACATCCGAAATAAGACAAATTTGTCTGTTTCTAGACGCTTTGGTCTCATTGATTTTATATCAAAACGTAGAAATATCTTTATTTCCCGAAATCGGTTTCTTGACATTGTATTTTGGAAAAAGGTTGGTCCCCAGTCTTTTGATAACAAGCTGTCCAGTTCAAGCCCTTTTGCACAATAAATTCCACGAGATATAAAATTTCTACAAAAGTATCTATTTCTTCTAATGTTATACTCTACTCTCTATCATGAGTCTGCTGATGCGCTTCATCTTCAGTACATTTCTGTATATGCTTCAAGATCCATTCATCTGTAAAAAGCTTCCAAGCACTTAGAGGACTGTTGTCTATAACATTGCGTTTAGCATGTGCTGTTGGGCCTCCAACTTCTTTCAAAACATTACATTTTGAATTTCTTCCTCTATCCTTTATTCCTATTTCAGCGACATTCCAAAATGTGCCATCTCTTTGCAGACTTCATTACTTCTAACTTTGAATGTTCGTGTTGGTTCCTTTTCAAAATCTCTTTGCCTATGTTTATCTTTTCTTCGAATGTTTGATTTCCCTTTCACATCGGATAAATTGTCCTTATTGATATAAGAAGGGCCAGCGACTGTTACAGCATTTTCACCGTTATCTTCACTTTCATTTTTTGAATCCAAATCCAAATTTTCTTCACTAGGAGGCAGGTATTCCTCACTTTTCAAAATCAAAACTCGTTCATCGTTATCTTCACCATCTATTCTTGCAACGAGGGTGCGGAAGAAGTACTATGCTACTTTTCGAAAAATACAGCTGTTTCCGGGTCATTTGCGCATTAACGTATCTTACGGGTCAAATTGACCCGGTCGGCGGTTCTAGGTATAAGGATTATTTATCAGAAAAATATTTATGTTACGAATTTTTTATTTCGGTAAGCTGTTGTTCACATAATTAATGAAAAGTCACAAATGGATTTTTTTCTCCTATTGATACTTTTCGCGTGGTGATGAGCAAAACATCATTTTGGGTCAAAATGACCCGGTTGGCGGTTCTAGTGTTAAAGAAGCGTAGCTTATGGCCACACAAGATGTGAAACGAAGTAGTGATCATGGATTCTAAACACGTATTAAAAATAAAATTATTTCAGGAAATACCCCGCCACAACCAACACTTCAATCCTTCTTCACCTTGCATTCTAAAAGCATAAAGTACTTATTGGTGAATTCTAGGAAAAAGGCGACATGACACTTGAATTTTAAAACTTAACATTCTGTCACCTTTGCCATATACCATTCTCTTCAGAAATGAATGAATTTCTTGAATTTTAACCTGTTTTTTACCCATAGTTTGATGACTTTCAGAAAATCAATTGCAACATCAAGTTTTCTCTTTGTGTTTTTGCAGAGCAAAAAGTCTCTTTTTTGTTACATACTGTGATTTCAATAAACTTGTTATCAGCATGTAATATTTAGGTTAACTTTTATCTTTTGAATGACTGGTTAAACTTTTTGGTAAGTAATTTAAAATTTCTTTTTATTCAACCATGAAATAGATCCATTACTAAGGTGACAATTTGATGTCCTTCCGTTACCAAAATACTACATCTCAGTTAGTTCACCAAGAACCTATTAGGTATAGAAACTAATGTTTTTTATGCAAAGCAGAATTTTGCCCCTCGTCAATTAGGCATAGTTATAATTTTAATGAATATTTAATTTATATGATTTTTAATAGTAACGGAAGGACATTTAAGTATTAGCTGATACATGGCAACATTTTAGAATGCTAGTATAAAATAAACTATTGTTTAAAGTTAGTAGTCAGATTTATAACATATTATAAGTAATATTTGTACAAAAATTATGTGTGCTTTTATTTTAAAAAAAACTTTTATGTTTTTTTTTACATATTTCGTGACTTCATTTCTTCTATTGTATGTGATGAAAATCATGGAAACTACATTTAAAAACTCCTAATTATGTGAAAATCATTTTGGTATGATATATTTGATATGACAAGCCAATTCAAGCAGAAACATATGCTTAAAAACTTGAAATTTACATTGGAACAATACAATATTGAAACTGCTTTCAGATTTGTTGCCACAAGTCACAGGAAAGGATTGATTTAATCGTTACACGCACTGCGAAGAGATCAGCAAATTCATAGATCAACTTTCAATAAGATGGAGAAAAAAGGATGCAAAAAGATCCATTCTCATCCTGACACACAAAATATGCACTATTTGAATCCTGTAAAAAATTATGGTATTGAATATAGTTAGTACTTCAACAAACGAGATTTCACTTCAAAGTCAACAGACTCTCAGTTATAAATAATGTTAAAAATGAAGATACTGCTGAATCAAAAACACCAAATCATAAGAATATGCCAAAGGATTCATTAACGTTTGCGCAAGTTTTGTTAGTATGATGGAAGGGAAAGAAATTAACAAAGAGCAATGTTGAACAGGTACTTCATTAAGATGAAGGAATAGAAATAACTTGTTTGAGAATGCATAATAATGTGGATATAATCTTTGTATTCCCTGAGAAAGAAGATAAACGTTCTACGGATTATGATAAAATTATTGAATATTTAAAGAATTCAGAATTGTAACAAATGGCTCAGGCATTAGATATCATTGTTTCAGACTGCTGTTTTAGCTGGATAAATGTAAGTTGAAATTTTCCAAGATGTTTGTTTTGAACTTCTTGTCCTTCCGTTACCCTAAACAAATGCATAATTTATATGCTTAAAATAATAATTTTTTTTAAAACTAGAGATAGAATTGTAATGACTGAATACTCCTGTATGTGCTCTAATTTTTATAGAATTTTCTCATTTATAGTTTAGCTGAACTTTTGGGGAGAACATGATAGCATGAAAATCATGTCGCAAAAATGTCCTTCCGTTACCGTTTTTTAAAATTTGAAAAAAAAAAAATCCGAAAAATTATCTGCTTTGGCTTTTTTGGCAACTTACTATGATGTGTATAAAAGTCTATGCATCAGTTTTTGAAAACATCTGTACTTTAATACGCTTACAGACAGAAAAGCATCGATTTTTTTTTTTTTTTTTTTTTTTTATAAAACTGCCCTTCCGGTACCGCTGGAATTCACCTATTATGAGTTAAATAACTTTCTTTGTGCATAAAAAGTAAAAAAAAAAAAAAAACAAAACAAAAAACAAAGCCAGATGCCTTTTCATTCATAAGCTCATTTCTTTTGGGCTGAAAAAGGCGTTTGTTATAACGCCGAAACGCGTATCTGCACTAATTTGCAATCCAGTTACTATGAGTATTTGAAAAGTGTCGGCACCACCCGACATGGCACGGGCATATCACTTCAGTCCTAACTGCTGCCCACTTCCACATGACGTGATTCGGTACTTCTTTTTTGTGTAGACCTCAAACCATTAAAACAAGTAATTTACATCATGAGAGAAAAATCAGACAAACCTACTTACTGCTCAAATTAAGAGGGACACTTAATGACGCAAGAAGTATGAAGTTGTAGGTTGTTGAAAAGCTCACTGATGTTACATACTTGAGCTTCTGCTATTTTTTTTACACTTAATTTGCATTTTTACTTCAAAGTTTTTCCCTTTACTCTAAGAAATTGAATTTCATGTTTTACAACTGCGTGAGAAAGATGTTTCGGTTTCACTGTAAATACATATTTCACAGCAGAAAACCATAACTATTTTCTTTACTGATAATAAAGCTGAAAGGCTGTGTCTCTGGATGTCTGGATATCTGGCTGTCTGTTACGCGCGTAGCGTCTAGACCGTTCGGTCGAGTTCCGTTAAATTAAGCACAAAATTCGTTCGTAGCATAGAAGACGCTCCTTGAAGCGTTTTTTCGAAAATTCGATTTTGTTCTTCCCAATTTTAAGCCACCACTGGTGGATTGGATTTAATTCATCTGCAGCAATGCGAGCGAATCACCATAATATGGAAGAGTAAATTACCATAACATGGACGAGCAAATTAACATAGCATATTGGCAAAAAATTCATCATCTATTATTTGTAAATATACAGGCGAACCAAATGACCTTTTGGTTTTCTACTTCAAGCAAAGCCGTGTGGGTACCGCTAGTTTCTAATATTAGCGATGCATGTACTAGTATATGGCTCTTTGAGAAATCATTTATCACATCTGAAAAAAGAAGGTCTTTAACACAAGAAAGTTTGGCCAAACCCTGTTCTAGACAATTTCTACCTCATTGTAAACCGTGTTTAAATTAAATTTTAGACAAGAGCATTATAGTAGCACAGATTATATTCATTTATACATGCAAATCAAATTCGAAAACGATAAATCAATCAATGAACTTATTCACCGATGTTAACTTATTAAAAAATAATTTTGTTATATAATCAATAATAATTCATTTTAACTTGAAAAATTTCCAAATCTAGCTGCGTTGCACGGCTTTGCCCGGTTTACCTTGAAAATAACCATTGTGTCAAGTACGTATATTCAACAATCTGGCTTAAATAAAAGAAAAAAAAAACATCATGCAAAATTTCCCTTCCAAACAATAACGACTTTAAGAAATTAAAATGAGAAAGATTGATATAAAAAGCGTAACCTTGGAAACACAAAATAAAATAAGTTTAAGAAATTTCAAAAAGAAAGACGGAAATAAACAATGGATTAAAAAAGCGTTACCGTGGAAACGCAAAATAAAATTGTTCAAAACTTGAATAAAGAACAAATTTCTGAACTTCGTTTAATTCGCTTGTATTTTTTTTTTTTTTCGAATTGAGATAGAGGATTAAACTTTCGACCTGGGGTCGAGTTAGATATAGAGTAAAAGAAGTAGCTCTTTCCAATGGTGTCAAAAAGAAAACTACGGGACAATTCCTTCACTTTTTATTGATGGATTTAATGAAGAAAGTAGTGCCTAAATTTCAGCTAAGTCTAAAAAAATTCGAGCTAAAAAGGCAAATAACTCCCGCAGTAAGTAGGATAGAGCATTGAAACAAATTGCATAGAACGCGGGAAATTCTACTGTTTCAAACGATATATAATATTAATATGTGCAAGTAATTTTTCTCCCCCATATTCGGGAATTCATGTGAAAATTGGATCTAAATTGGAATAAAAAAGAACTACTCATCTTTTTTTTTTTTTTTTGAACTGTTCTGCAAAACTTTTCAGGACTTAAAGGAACAAACTGTGAAAATTTCAGCAAAATCGGCCGGGTAGTTCTCGAGTTTTGTGAGTTCAAGCACACAGACGCTTTCTGGAGACTTCATTTTATACTATGTAGAGATATGCAAATACTTCTCGTTGTCTTGGTGAAAACTCTTGGCAATATAAGTCTTAAAAATCAAGATAAGCCTCGTTTTAGGTTATGAAATCAACTTAAAATGCCAAATTAGGGGTTGTTTCAACTATCCTCGAACGGCGGGTAAAGTTCACTTTGAGCAGTTTTTTAAGAGCGTCAACATGCTGCAAAAATGGAACAAATATGACTTTTTTCCGATGAGATATCCGTAAATTTATGATTTTCTTTTAAAATTGAAATAAAAATCATGGAATACTTTTTTCTAAATGAAAGGTATCCTATGTTCACCCCAGTATCCATGACAATGTGTACATGACATTTCATGATTATCAGTTGGGTAGTTAAGGCCTAAAAAGGTAACAAACAAGCAAACAAAGTCACTTTCGCGTATATAATGTTAACAAGGATAAGCGAGGTACAATTCAAAAAGCGCAAAGTTTATTCAGATTTAATAACAATTGCAAAACATTCCATTAATATAAATATGTTAATTTGATAAAATTTGAATTGCATTTTAAGAAAATTTGAAAAGCTAATGACAAAGCAGAATGACTAGAAATATTTTAATGAGACTCATTTCAATATGAATAATATTTAAAACTTTCAAAACAGTGCGAAAATTCATTTTAACAGTTCAGAAACTTCCTCCTAAAAGCCATTAAAGTGAATGCTCATCAATTGCTACCATTTCACATCCAGATGCCGAAAACGTTTAAAGCTACAGACTTGGAATGCGTTGCACCAAACTTGAATTTCTATTCATAATCACTTTCACTTCCTAACACACTTTCTAACTATCACATTCCTACTTGATTTCTCCATTACCATATGCTAGTTTATTCTCCCGGAGAGTCACGTTTTGACAAAATGGTACAAATTTTCACTTTAAAACTTTTGAATGGGGTTGTTTCCTTCAGTCAAAAGTAGTACTTTTTGTCACTGAAATTGATAGAATAAGCAAAACAAATAACATGGACTCAGAAAATACATTCATTTTCCCAACAATTATTTTGTAATTAATTTTTTAAAATGTCCGATTCTTCAAACAAGGCGTGGTTTTTATGACGTCACAAATAATGCATTATTGCGCATCTTTCTACCGCATTTCACGTCATGATAATTAAGAACGGAATTAAAATTGCGCTCTACGCTTGCTATCACCCGTATTGTTGCCAATACACGTGAGTAAAGATGCGAATTATATATTTTGGACCGTGAATGGCAACAGTGAATGGCATTTCATCGTTTGTGATGTCATTACAGAAGCGTTAAACGATGAAAGAGCGCCGATTTAAGTAATTTTTTAAAAATATTAAACTTAAAGAAATTATTTAAAAAATGGTCAGATTCTATGTTTTTAAAAATGCTCTTTCAGAAAAAAATACTTTTAAAATTTTGGAAACGACCCCATTCTGGAGTGATTTTTCGAACGAGTTAGGCCTAAAACTGAAGAGAAATTATAATACGCGTTGTACATAATGCAACTTTAGCAGTGAGCTAAGAAAATGAATCAGTTAAGGGAAAAACGAAAATAAAAAAAATAAAAATAGATTTTACGCTGGAAAGGAACGTTGGTCTTTCAGCTTTATAGATATTTCTGACTTATGTGGTTTCAACGATATACTCCATTGACAATTCTTTTGCTTTAAAAAACGAATCGAATATAACTTATACAAGCAATTTCAGCGTTTCTAAACAAAAATCTTTATGGGAGTTCTGCTCAAAATATTGGTCAATAACAATGAGGTTTAAACAATAAACCATAACACTGCGTGGCAAAAAAAAAAGCTTTAAAATTCTTCTGATACAATTTATTCGTAGGGGAAGTAAGCCTCTTATATTAGTCATTAACACTCTTCTTAGGGACCAGAGAGGTGCAAAGTTCAAAAGCATGAGCATTTGGAACAAGTACAAAAGCTCATGGGGGCATTCCCTCCTTAAATAGATTTTTTTTTTTTTTAACATCAAAACCGAGGTTTTTTTTCTAGGGGTTTGTGTCGCAAGTCTTTCATTTATTTTTCGGCATTAAACCAGAGTATATGAATCACTTCTATAAACCCCATTATGTCCGAAAAAAAATTCACGTTGTAAATTAAAAAAAAAAAAGGAAGCATCGTATTTGCCATAGTCAGAGTCTGCCCAATATTTACCAATAAAAAAAAATTTACAACATGAAAATTTTTTCGGACAAGGGGATCATAGTAGTGAGTCCTGTTCTCTTGTTTTATGTCGAAAATTTAGAGAAAAAATAGCAAAACAAACCACTGGGAAAAAACTTACGTTGAGAAAGCTTGATATTTCTTTTATGTCAATTGAGTTGTTTATTAGCAACACCAGCTTAATATTTTTCCATAATTTTACAGAACAGAGAAAAATACTTACGGATTCAGTTTTTTTTTAAATTATTAGTTTTGAGAGCAGTTCCAGAACAAATTGATCTGGATGTGTTCTCAATGGCTTTATGTCTGGATAATATCTGCGAAGAAGTATCACATTGAACGGAAAAAAAAAACCTTTTCAAAGTTCATGGTTTAAGCTGGTTTTGATACTGAACGCCTCAATTAGGTTCTTTAAAAAAAATTGTAAAATTTATGGTAAAAGATAGTTTTGGGACTAAAATCTTCTATTATGTCCGTTAAAAGTTTTTGAAAATTCATAGTTGAAGCTGATTTGGTAATAAACGCCTCAATTATGTTCTTTAAAAAGTTTTGCAACATTCATGGTTGAAGCTGGTTTTGGTACTAAACGCCACAATTATGTTCTTCAAACATTTTTGAAATATTTATGGTTTAAGCTGGTTTTGGTACTAAACGCACAATTATGTTCTTTAAAAAGTTTTGCAAAATACTAAAGCTACTAACCATTATTAAATAACGAGTTTACTAAGTTTACTATTATTAATAGACTTCTGCTTTTTTGAACTATTTATTAAAAACCATTTTTATTAAAGAATATTTCCTATGTTAATATATTTTCCTGTCCATGTCTATGTCTGTCAGTAGCATGTAGCCTTTAGAATATTGTTATAAATCTATGCCTCAAAATTCTCGAGGAATCGTTTATTCTAAGATTTAACGCCATTAATTAATTAGAGATTTAAGAAGCAATTAGAAGCTTCAGCCCTGAAACTAATCTTCATTTTACAAAAGGCTCCTTACATTAACATGGGAGTGGATAAGATCTAAGGATCTTGTGAATAGAAACTCGCTAAGAGAAACTCGAAGATGTTTGAATTAAATATCCAACAATGCATTGCGTGTAAAACTTGTTAGATCAATTCTTTTTTAACGGGAAAATGATACTGTTGCCGAAATGCATGAGGTAAGAAAAATGAGAGAGAGACGTGATTGCTGAAAAGATAAAAGAAATCAGGATAATATGTAATTAATACTATTCAATACTTTGATTGAAATAAGCAAGAATGAAACAGAGCTAAGCTATAAAAACATTTAGGATGTGAATCGGGAATCCGAATTTAAGCAACTATGATACAAAATAAAAACTTTATTTAATGCTTCTGACACCATTCTTGTTGGTTGTTATGTGAAATGACCCCCCAAATCTAACCATGGCTACCATTTTCCCCATTCAACAACAATTTTTTGAAGATAGCTTCCCCCTTTTTTTTCGAGTTTTTGACAAATGTATAACCATTATTTTGTAGAGGAGAAGGCAACATTTTATTAACCGTTAACATTGTTTTAAAGTGCGAGGAAAATAAATTCAAAAGCATGAACAATTAAACGAGCGGATGTGTGCATCACATGAGTTCCTTTTACTCCACTTTAATGTCATTTCCCCATTACTGACAATTTTAATGTGATTCAATAGTTTACTCTCTAAATATCACCAACAGTGGCCAAATTAAAACAGATTTTTTTTAAATCGCCAAATTTGTCACCAAGTTGGCGACAAAACTTGGCGACCAAAAGACTGGCGATATATCACTAAGTGTCAGCCAAATTATAACACCACTTGAGTTTACATCGAAATTAGCAATGCTTTTCCCTAAAAAAGGGGCAAAAGGCCCCTTTAGAAACACCCGAATGCAACCAAAAGGGGAGGTGCACAACTAGACCCCACTAGAAGTCTACGTACCAAAGTTCAACTTTCTAGGACTCACCGTTCTTAAGTTATGCGACATACATACGCACATACGTACATACAGACTTCACGAGAAAATTCGTTGTAATTAACTCGGGAATCACATCACTATGGATATTTCGCGTGTCTATACGTTCTTAGGCACTTATCTACGTGTGGTCGAGTCGTTTCCGAGGATCCCTAATCTGGGCAAGTCACTACTGTGATAGGAACAGGGGACCCTCGGGTGTGATGTGGTCGAGTCGAAAAAAAAAACTCAATATTCATTCGAGGGTGAGTAAAATGGAAATTAATGTCAATTTTTGAGTGAAATTTTTTTAACGAAAACAATACTTCTTTTTTGTAAAAGGAAATAAAAAACATTCTTTAAATCTTGGAAGCGTCGCGCGTTGCATACGAGTCACATGGCAGATCTACAATAAACAGAAACTTCCCTTATTACTTATAATTTATTCAAGTTATATTCAGAAATACAGTTAAGATTGAAAATGAAATTCAGTTTGCTTAAAGCATTAATGAATATGTATCGTTCTGTCGATGCACCTCACCCGTTGGTTACCACATGTTGATATCAAAAGTGCCTCAAATGTTCAGGTTTTTGTACTTCTCAACCTCTCTAGCACTTCGGAAGTATGTCAACGGTTAATATAATGCTCCATTGCTCTCCAAGTCAAAATAATGTTTCTGAATCTGCTGAAAACGAAAAAAGGGAGGAGAGGGGTCATTACAAAAACGTGGTGCGGGAAATACGAAAGTTATGAAGTTTGTTGTTTTGAGATTTTGGAGTTAGTCTTCTAGTGCAGAAATCACGAAGCCATGCTTTACAAATATAAGAAAAACGTTTGTTCTTGGAACATTATGAATAACATTGAACCGATATATTCATAACTAATGTGTTACTAATTTTATCATAAATTGTTTTTAAAAATTAACTTCTCAAAATTTTCTGTTTCTAAGTAGTTGTGACAGTGTTCTTTTAGCAGTATGTATGCGGAATGTCAAACTTTGTAGTTAAGAAATATGAACATTTCACACTTAATATTTCATAATTTCTGCGTTTAAAATAATTTTTACTTGTAAAATATTTGCAGGGATGTGAATAAAACTTGTATTTAATAAAATTAAAAAGCTGTTTTACCCAGTAAAATAAAATATTATTCTTTCAGAAAATTTTAACAGAATCTAATGGACAACATTTAAATGTGAAAGCAAAAAAAAAACTATGATAAAACTACAATGCTGTTAATGACAAAATCGTGCAGTTGTGATTTTCTCGAAAATGACATATTCTTCATTTAACAAAATTCATAATATCTTTTAGAAATATTTTCAATTTCCAACAATATAGCGCGCCTTCTAAGTTGTAAATTCCCAAGCGATTTATTTTGCAGATTTCTGGAGCTTCATTTGTGAATCGGGTTAATGAATAAGTCTCTCACTGTAAATGCTTTCTTAGCACAAGAGAAATTCTATTTTGGATGCGATATTAAAATTATTCACTTGGAAACATTTTACAAATATTTTAACTTGCTTTATTAATCGCTATGTCAAATACTAATACTCCGTATGTATTTCTAGAGACTTTGAAAAATTTAAAGATATAATTCACCAACTTTTAAGTAAAGCCGCTCAATACCATTTTCTGAAAATAAATGAAATTGATATATATATATATATATATATATATACCATTCATAAATAAATTCTAAACTTCTTGCAAAATACCTTTGACGTAAGGTGAGAGTGCTTTGTGTAGCTTTAAAGAGAATGCTAAATTATTTAATTGTTATTTTATGCGTGCAATTATTGTACGGTTAATTGACGTACATCCAAGAGGGTGTCAAAACGAATAAAACGCGCTGTGATTTAACTTCGTAAGAATTTCGAAATCGATTACTTTTATTCTTATTTAGTTATACACACATTTCTTTTAAAATTTTAACTTCCCCTTCTTCCATTTTATCATTAAAATTAGAATTTCATTATTTTTATGATTTGTGATCCTATTTTTGCGATAAAATTTGTTGCCACACACTCTTCTGTTGTTTTACAAAGTAAACTAAAAATACATTTTTCAAAAAAAAAAAAAAAATGATTGTTTTCTCTAGTTTGATGGATAAAAGAGTACAATTTGAGGATCAAAACAGATGGTTTTTCTGAGAAGATATGCCATAAACTTATTTTTTAACCACCTTTAAACTTTCGTCAAATGTAAGAATATCTTAAATTATTTATGTAACAATTATGATAATGCGTTGAATTCAAAATACAAGAAATTTGAAACAAAATTCAGCATATAAGATTATTTGTTCGTGCTCACTCGTTCTCCCCGAATACAATAGGCCAAATTCGTGAGTGGATTGTTGCTGCACCTTTCCCCTTAGCAATTAGGAACATAATGTCCTGCTTGCTGTTTGCCTAATTGTCCTATTAGTTGTGTAAACTCTGGCCGCAGGATCTTGGCAATCACCCGCATTTTGGTAAAGGAAATACAATTAATTGAATACGATACAGTATATAAATGATTTATTTAAATGTTTATTAGGTTTTTGATTGGGTGTAAAATTGAGTATATTCTTTGATTTATGGTGTATTTGATTCATATCGTAATACTATAATATTAAAGATTTTATTTTTGAAAAGCTTCTTTGTCTCTTTTTGCATCTGAAGGAAGAAGTACAAACTCATTGTGCAAAAGTAAACAAACAACAAAGTAGTTGTATATCAGGTGGAGGTGGAGGAAAAAGACAAGGGGGCATAGTCCTCGAGTAGAGTTGAGTGGGAGGTCTTCTGCTGCTAATGCCATAAGAGATTAAGAGAGTTTTGTTTTCATTTTCGGAACCGATGGATAGTTTTCTTTACCTTTATATTTTCAGGATTGACAGCATATAAGTCATATTTTTAGAACGGCAACACGTTTTTAGTATTTTAGGGATTGAAACGCTCATACTGCCATCTCGTAAGAGATATTGCAATCTTTTCGGCCTGAAGTGTTTTTAAACGATTTTAACTTGGAAGAATATTTTCATTGTTTCTGTTAAAATTAAATCCTAGTGACAGTATCAACGTAAGAATCATTAAATGATGTTTCTCATTTTTAGGTTTTGTGTAAGTTTTTTTTACCAAAATTTCACATTACGTCTCAAAAAAGTAGGAATTGATTCAAAGCAATCAAATAAACTCAAGATTTAGCTTGACAGGTAATTTTCGGGGGATATTCCTCTGCTTCTTTTCCCGAGTCATAAAGTAAGCTATTGATTGAATTTAGTTTTATAGCATGTATATAATTTGCTAGTTAGTTTTAGAAGTGAAATGAGTTTTAGATGCAAAGAAGGTAGTTTTTTGTTTTATGAATTCACATTGTAATTTTAACTAAGACACAATAACATAGCTTTATGAACGAACGGGTTTTTCGAACAAAACAAACATACAAAGAGAGACGATTACTTTTTACTAAACAATTAAAAATTAAACACTATCTTATCCTGAAATGTGTTTTGAAGGACTCTAATTAAGACAAAAAAAAATCTTAACCCACTTTAAAATGTGATAAAAAATTCTTCAAGAACACTTGAAATTTTGCAAAACACAACCTTTAAAATCTAAGTAATGTTTTAGTTGAATGAACAAAACGAATAGTTTTCGTTTTTTGCAAAGGAAGATTAAAGATAAATGGAAAAATAAAGAGCATTAAAAGTTTAATAATGATCCACTGAGCCTTAAAACAAACAAAAAATTCTTATTTTTCAATATGATATGACGCGAAAGATTTAAGTGGAGAAAAATTAGTTTTACTTAGTTCTATCTCCCTGCTGATTTTGGATTAATGACACTTTAAAGACACATATAAACTCAAACGAATCAACAGATAATTTCTTTTTGAACCTAAGAAAAAAAGGTTGGTTTTAGACGTTATTTATTTAATAAGCTTTTCTATTTGTAAATTAATTGGTGAATCAAGCGGGATTACAAAGAAAGGTACCTAAACTTTTAATATAGTTAATCTTTGAAATTAAACTGATTGATTTATTTGTGTTCAAGATTTAAATTTGCGATCTTTGCTTCAAAGTACAATCTAAAACTTAACATGGCAAAAAACTACTAATACGGTCAAACTTTTGCTTTTGGCTGCTTCTATTCTCTAGCCTTTTACCTTTTCCGAAATTCTCAAAATGTCTCTAGAGTGGATTAAATCTTCAATAGAAAATAATGTAAACATCTTTTTACCTTCTTTTAATAACACCTACAAACGAGGGGTTCCAGGTTCAGAGATCGACCGCTCTAAACTCTTACCGAGTACATGTGAAGTGCGTGCTCGTTTCATCCGTGGATTCGAAAGTCTTATGACCCTTTTTAGCAGTTACCATGAGTGCAAAGTTTTTAAAGACTTCCTGCCTCTCTTCGGAACTACGCCCAAATCGTGGAGTTGTTGCAGTCATTTATCGAAGGCAAGGTGAACTCTTCCCCAACTCTCCCCAATTCGGGTGCCTCACATTCTGAGGAACTTCATACCTTCTGCCTTAATTTCCATTTTGGAAAGCGAAAAGAGTTCGTGTACACCAAGTCGTATTACCAATAACAACAAAATATCCTTTCTTTTCTCGTTTTCAACAAACTTTTACAAAAACAAGGTGAGTACTTAGAAATAACCGAGCGTAATTTATTACGAACGAAGATTCATTTTCCAGGATGAGCTACACCATTGGCTTAGGCTCCAAATTATTTCATAAATGACTTTTTAAAAGTTATAATAATTTTCTGAAAATGAACTATGGCTCTTAAATAAAAAGTAAAAATCAAAATGCTTCGTAATATTATGCATTCTCTGAAACTGACTAGAACTATGGTTTATTGAATTTTAACTATAGATGTGTTTTTAGTGAGAACAATTTAAACTAAACCTTTTTTTCCCTCAATATCTAAGTTAAAAAGCGCAGGAGAAACAAATTTTAAACTTACCTTACAACAAAAATAAACTTTTGAATGTGAATGTGTTGAAAAAGAATCAAGTTAAAAAGGACAAGTTTTAAGCAACATTTATCAAAATCGTTTGATTTTTCGTTTTTCGTTTTGAAGTTCTTTTTGATTTTTGACCGTTAACGAACAAGAAAATATGTAAGTTGAGGTGGAGCACGTTGGTCCGCCTTTTTACTTATCATTTTTTATCTCATCAAAAAATTTAATGAGCAGTTTGATTTTCCGCAATAAGTTTCACTAAAAACTTCTCAACACCACTGATTGTTTTAGAAATGTTGAATTGATAAACTTTGTTTATGTTATTTTTTTAACGGAACCTTGTAAAGTGGCCCAACGTGCTCCACGTGTGGCGTACG
Organism: Uloborus diversus; assembly: GCF_026930045.1. Taxonomy (NCBI): domain Eukaryota; kingdom Metazoa; phylum Arthropoda; class Arachnida; order Araneae; family Uloboridae; genus Uloborus; species Uloborus diversus. The sequence continues at coordinate 66,503,839 of NC_072735.1, read as the reverse complement.
TTGGTCCGCCTAGTGGGGCACGTTGGACCGCATAACTCAAACAACATTTGTTCTAACTTTAGTGATACATACTATCAAACATTGTAACTAACTTATTCTTTTTTATGCGTCGAGTGAAAAATATAAAGTTTAGAGATCATATAACATATTAAATTGATTTTAATTGATAAATCATCTTTAATTGAAAACAGTGATAAGCAATCAGCATTAATACACAGTTATTTTTTTAAAAATCAAAAGAAATATCAATTAATGAATATTCATGAGACAACTAATGCAGATTAAAGTTAACTAAAGATGTATTAACTGATATCTGGGAATATAAAAGTGCTACTTCCAGAGCTTTGGAAGTAGCACTTTTATTGGACTGGGTTTTGGAAAGAATAAGTCATATGTTACTTTTATGCAAAATTACATCAATATTTGCTAGGGGGAAAAAAGCTCTTTTTTCTTCGTTGCATTGCATGAAACAACTACAAAAAGAAAAGAAACCTATTATATACTAATGCTATACATTTCAAAGAAAAAATACAATAAAATTGAGATTTAAATTAGCATATCTTTGCATTTTAAAATCAAATGTAAAAAATAAAATTAGATAATCTTAAGGAAAAGTATACATTTTTATTTCTTTAATCAATTATTTCTTTTATTTTGTTACTATGTAGAATGATTGTTTGCAAAAAAGATTTTTTTTAATACCGGAATTTATTATAGCATGTATTGCATATTTTACTCTTAGAAACCAATTGTCTAGAAAAATTAAGACGAATATTTGAAAATATAAATTGTAAAAAAGTGCAGATGTGAAATAAATATTTATAAAATTAATCTTAATATATAAAAATCAATGTCCTGAGATAACATATATATATATCAATGCACAGCCAATACCGCTGAAGCTTTAGACTTGAAATTTGGCAGGTGTGTCCACATGATTACGAAAGTATCCACTAAGAAAGGATTTTTCAAAATATCAATTAGCTCAGGAGAAATTAATTAAAACCCCTTAATTTCTGTGAAATTAAAGCCTGACATTAAAATTTAAATCCCTTATTTTCGGACTCTTTTCTCCGTTCAAATCATTATTCAGTACTTCATCTCAACTTTTGGTCGATAGCGAATTTTGAATTTGATATTGTTTTTGTTTCTCACGTGATTCTTCGAGGCTTTTCTCAAGTCAAATAATATTATTTCTGTCTTTTGCTTTCATTTTTTTTCAAAACTAAAAACGAATTTTTTAAGAACATCATCACATGGGGACTATCCTTTTGAATTTAGAAGAGTGCAGTTTCCTGTAAAAGTTTGCTTTGAAATAACCGTTAATAAGTCACAAGGACAGACATTAAAAGTAGCAGTGATCGATTTAAGAGAAGATTTTTTTTCAACATGGCCAATTTTATGTAGCTTGCTCCAAAGTCAGTTCATCAAGCAGCTTAATATTTTTAGCACCAGAAAAAAAACTAAAAATGTTGTATACAAAGAAGTTCTTGCTTAAACAAAGGTATAACAATAAAATGTGAATGGCCTGTGTTTGCAAAGATAATCAATACTTTAAAAGGATCATTAATAACAGTTAAAGATCGGTTACGGACAAGTGCATATATATAAGGCGTCCAGGAGCCCCGGGATCCTCCCAAAATTAGAAAAAAATATAGGTAATAAGTAATTACTATAGGGGATTTTCGAAACTAGATGCACCAAGCACTGTTAACCCTTTCTAATTCCATTATACGAGCAATGCCGGGTACGGGAATGCTAGTTTAGTATAATATTTGTTAAATAATTATCTTAGCTTTTTTGCCCTAAGTTTTTATTATTATTATTTCAAAACATGTGTAACATGAAATGAAATGAATGTATAATATACAAACAGTCGTAATATTGTTATAATTATTGTGATTTAGGAGAAAAAAAAGTTTTTAAATTATGCGGGGTAGTTTGGTACGGTCCAACGTGCCCCACAAAGAGTGGACCAACCTACCCCACCTTCCTGAAAAAAGCGATGTCCTAATTTTTTTTCTTTTTGACACAAAATGAAAAAATTACCTATTATTGTGAACTAAAAAGAACATGCTTTAAGAACGGAGATCATTTTGTTTTCCGCAATTTTGATGAAAATCATTTTTTTTAAAAATGAAGTTAGTTTTCCGAAAATTACTCATGACTACTGAAATAACACTTTCTGGATTAAAATTTTTTATTCAATATAACTGTACCATGTGATTTCATTATAGGATTTGTAGGACCATGGGTGCTATTTGTTGGTCATGTAAAAGAAAATAAAAAATATTAATAGTATTAAAATAATTGAGACCGGTCTAACATGCCCCACGGTCCAACGTATCCCATCTTCCCTATGTTTAACTTTTAGAATTAATATTTAAGGAAAAAAGGTGTGTGTGCTCAGAAAGGCACGTTGGAAGTTATTCTTCTTTGATTGAAGCATTTCTGGTGACTACTGGATGAATTGCTAAAAACATTAATTCCATTCACTAAACTTTTCTCTTTTCTAGCTTTTTCTTAACGTAATTTTCAAATATGTTTAAAAGTATACTTAGGCATACTTGATTCATTTGAAACAAGGGGAGTTGTGCTGAATCAAGTGTCCTTTAATATATTTTTAAATACAAATATATGCTAATTCTTCAACAAACAAAAGTAAAATATCCAACAAGAAAGGGTAACAACTGTCCCCAGTCTACCCTATATCAAAAATATAATCTCTTAAAAACCTTTTCGAGTCTAGAATTCACTTAATTTTGATTTAATCTGTAAATCTTCAACTATTGAAAATGACCAGGATTGGCAGTTCGTTTCTTATTAATAAATTTTAATATATCTTTCTTAAAACAAAAAAAACTAACAACATATTTAGGATCTCTGGAATTTTCTCAGTTTTTTGGTTTATCTTTTTTTTTAGTTAAAAGGGCTTCCAGTTTCCATGTAGGAAATAATGCTAAAGTTTTGATTGCTCAAAATGTACCTTAAAGACAGCTATATAAAAAAAACTATTTCTTATACACGCTAACCATCAAGAGTTCTCTTCAACAAAGTTTTCTCGAAGGAAACCTATTGTTTATTTCTATATTTGTATGTGCCTTGACTATCCCATTACGCGCTAATGTTGAGTTTTTTTGAACTGTTCAAAATTGGACCAGAAATTTTTCTAATCAAAATATGAGATGGAAATGAAATGCTTTCGCTGAGATATATTTCAAGCAAAAAAAGTTTGTTGTAATAGGACTATTCCGCTAAAGTTATTAGGAGAAAAAGAGCAGACAGACCCCTAAGCAACAGGTACGCATTTCTTCATCGAAAAGTCTTACTTTTATTCATTTTTTATTTTTCAATATTAATTGAATATTTTAAAAACTATGTTAAAGATCTTTATATGATGTATTAAAACTTCTATTTCCTACTTTTCCCAGATTGTAGGCTAAAAACCGATATTCATGCTGTCACACTACAATTTTCTTTGCATATTCAAATCTCTCCTGTAAATAAAAAAAAACTATTTTTATATTAACCATTAACGATGAGAATAAGCTAGAAAATGAGTCCTATAAATTTTTAAGCGTGCACATTAAAACACGAAAATTCTTCCTACCCAAATAATCATCGAATTGTATATTTATTTTCAGAATGAAGGAATGTCCTGGTTTTTGTGCTAGTAGAAAGTGTTAGCAGTAGCTAGATATATTTTTCTATGAGACACACATTTTGTTGAATATGGAACCTGATGTATAATTTCTTTGATTAGTTTTTTTTCTCCTACTTTTGAGCTAGTATAATGCTATTAGAGCTTCTGCAAAAAAAAAAAAAAAAAGTCGATTTTACACCTTCCACACACACACACACACACACACACACACACACATTCTTTTTTTTTAAATATTTCTTTTAATAATGTTTATGCTCTTAAATTTTGTGTGCTTTGCAACCATTGTACGTATACATTTTCAAAATTTGTAGCATGCGGTACTAAATATACAGGGTGTTCCGTTTTAACCTGCAAGACCTCTATTTTCGAAACCGTTAGTCCTCGATGCATACTTCCAATTGCAAAAATATTCAAAATCAGATGCAGAGTTAGATATGGAAAATTTGAAGTGGAAAAAAAAGAGTCGCAAAATACAAAATTTTACTTTTTATAAGTGCTCCAGGTCCCCTAATTTATGTTTAGAGAAATAATCTCCATTGAAAAACAGTTTCAACACAAAAAGTCAAGAATTAGTACGACCAATATTCACTGAGATATGAAACGCAGCGTTTTGTGACTTACACACTTTACACTCGCCGTCAATAACACCTTTTGGGGGAAAATATAGCAGTTAACAAGTGTTTAAAATTATATGTGTACAGAATGCGGTTTTTCAAATTGTTCGAGGATTTGCAGTGTGCTTTTGCGTATCACGGCATAACATTTGCTTGAATTTTTGAATAGCAATGAAAAATGTAAATAACTTGCTTTTTTTTTACTTTGACAACCTGCCATTCTTCTGAAAGGGCGGTAAGTTACAATCTTATATTCTGTATGGTCCCTCAGAACTTTGAATTGGAATATCTCCTTGAGTTTTGATCGCACAAATGTCATGTTTTTTGTATCAGTAATAGTTTTCAATGGATATTATTTCTCTAAATGTAAGTTAGGGAACCTATTATCCGAGAAAAAGTTTTATTTTTATTTTTTGACTAATTCTTATTCTTGCTTCAAATTTCCAACTCCATTTTTGCAACTGGAAGTTTGCATCTAGGACTAACGGTTGCGAAAATAGAGGTTTTTGCTGGTTAAAACGGAACACCCTGTATATAATAACGTTTTCTTAAAAAGGAGCTGCTGTGAAATTTTGCGAAATAAATTTATAAACTTTATGCTAATAAATGAAATTCAGCTGCAGATTCTCAACCATATTTCAAACGTCCAGCTGACTTTGAAAAGCGGGAACGGAAATTTAATGATTCTTGGTTCCAAATAGTAATTATCTTAATTGCGGTCAATGACTTATTTTTAGTTGTTCCGTCGTGAGGAAAGGTCGATAATGCTTTGAGACGGTATAATATGCAATTCATCAAATTTAAGCTTCGTTCATTGCAACACAGTAATGAAATAGATAAATTCAATGGTTTGAGCCGTTAATTTATGAAAAACAAAGTATACACACAATTTCATTCGTTTTCAGTTTTTTTTTTTTTTTTTTAGAATGCTTTATTACTGTGTTGAACGAACCAAGTGAGTAAGAACTATTTAAGTACAAAAAGAAAAAGACTGGTGCATTATGAGAAACTAAACAGAGGTGGGGAACATTTTTTATGACTGAAGAACACATTAAAATTAAGCAGTAATAAACTTTTAAATGCGACTGTTACGTAATTGTCCAACTTTTTGTATCGTTTTATCTCTTCATTTCGCTGTACACATGGAAAAGATAAAAAAAAAAAACATTTGTCGTTTACTTATTGTATAACATAAGAAGTTACAATAAAGAGTATTTTAGTATTTACAAAAGGATAGCTAATTAACCAACTACATATTTAAATATCACTTCAAGTAAAAATAATAAAGCAAAAATATTTTTAATACTTCTTTCTACGAATATTTAATTACATTGTGAATTGATTTTAATTACATTGAAATTCATTTGAAAAACAATTATATGTAGCCAAATCAACTAATATAAGGGTTGCTCAAATGAAAAGTAGATGTTGAACAAAAATAATACTTTTAATGTAAATCAAAAGAAATCGCCATGGGCATTGAAACACAGGTCCCAGCGTTGCGGTAGCAGGTCAGTGCATTTGCTGTAAAAAGGCCTGAGCTGGTTCCTGAGGAAGTCCTGCACAGAGTCCTTCACTTCATCGTCTGACTGGAAGTTATTCCCCTGTAATGCTCTCTTAAGTGACCCAGAGATGTGGAAGTTATAGGGTGACAAGTCCAAACTATACCGCGTGGTGCTCCAAAACTTCCCAACGGAATTTGTTTATGGTACCTGTTAGAGTATTTGCTTAGGGTATTGTATTGCAGATATTTGTGGACGACAGTGTAAATCGTTCCTTTACTCAGATTGAGTTCGTCACTGATTTCACGGGTCTTAATCCTTCGATTGGCTCGGATCATTTCATTAACGAAGGCAATTGAATCATTGGTGATCGCGATGTTTGCGCGGCCCAGTCTCGGAAGATGCGGTGTCGTTTACCGCCCTTTTCGAAAACTGTTACACCGCTTGTTTACAGCCGTATGAACTAAACAGTGGTCGCCATACACAGCTAGCATTCGCCGATAGATGTCCGCATTCTTCTTCCGCAACCGGAAACCGTACACTAACACGCGTTGTTCCGATCTGGACGCATTCATAGATAGCACGATTTTCCTTTTGTACAATTTCCTTCACTGCAAACCAGTTTCACCGCTGAACGGCATGTTAGATGCATACCTCATACCACCCTTTATATACATGTGCAGTATGGCCCTGTAATCGAATCATTCATTTTGACGTTGTCGCAATTGTCCACTTTTCATTCGGGCAACTCTTATATATATCAAGAATACGTAAGATAATTCCAATGCAAGATCGAATGGAGTACAGTAACCTCGTTTTTGCGGCTCCCGTTTATCCAGATCAAGGTTGTACAGTAAAAAAATATATATATTCGTTTAAATGATAATAAATTATGATAGCAAGAACGGAACTATAACTGCACCAACTATTCGCTTTTTATGTTGATAAAGCATAGGTCTCGTGCATAGATCGTGCAATAAATTGTAGTCATGTTTCAGACAACATGGCATTTTGGGAGCACCTGTCCGACACCACTGCATCTGAAGTAAAATGATAAAGTGTTTGTGAGAAGAAGGGGGGGGGCTATCCAATGGAATTGTGTTACAAAGCATCGTTTTTTTTTTTTTTTTTTTTTTTTTTTTTTTTTTTTTTTTTGCTGCAATAAAAATTTAAAATTTATTTGCTTATTTAAGAACGGTGTTTTTCTTATTACCCATTCAACCCAAATTTGGATCTATCCGAATTCCCTTTAGTCCCAGTAAATCAGGATAAACGAGGTATGTACTGTATGTATTCATTTTTATCTTATTTGAAAGTAGTGGAACCTTAGAAACCCTAACTGATTGATGCTGAGCCATGTTCGGATTTCGGAAGATTCGAATCAGCAGGTGGCCTATCTAAACTCGTTGTTAGCTCAATAGTGATCTGAAATTCTTTGTTTTAAGTTAATAAGCAAGTACTTTTATTCCTAACAAAGCGTGAGTGCGTAATACGTCATTTATGTCATAGAAACTGGAAGACCGCTGTACAGTACAGTGTACAGATGTATAGGAAAAGGGCTACAGTTGAACGTTTCTGTGCCATGACAAGTGATAAAACAATAGATCAATGTCATGATTCAACGTTTTTGTTCATCTAATTCTAGGCCTTCACTTCACAGTGTTCGGATCCGGAATTATGGATCTCTGGGGTTCGAATTGTTTTGAACATCCAGACTATTTTTTCAACTACTTCAAAATTGATTTTTAAATTGTCGCAATATAAATACTTAAATAATAATTAGTTCAAGGGCTAACTTTTAAAAATGCCGGAATGGAAACTCAGTGAGACTGCACGCTCCCTGCTTTTCTAAATGCAAAATGTTTTTCCCTCACTATGCGAATTTGCAAACACGAGCCGAAAATCATTTGTAATCTTGAAAAATTATCAGATAAAAAGCAACAAATATAATCACTACGTTGTAGTAAATGAGTTTAGCAGAAACTAGATTATGCTGTAAAATTATACAAAAACTTACCATTTCAGGTTTAAAAGCAACGGGGCACTTTATTTTTATTTATTTATTTATTTATTTTGAATCATACAGAAATCGCTTCAAAATCAAATTTTAATAGAGAAGAACTAACTTTTTCTTTTGCTTCCTTTGCAACTTCTACAAAAGGGAACAATTCCACGTACAAGAATGTTTTTTTTAGCATTTCTTAAAGATATTTGTACAAGCTGTGTGTTCTTGAGTTTAGCAATGAATTGCTACAAAAGAAAGAAGTCTTACTCCTGACCCCGATAGCAGAATCTTTTTCAGTTGTCAGTATCGGATATTTAACCCTTCCCCCCCCCCTCACCCAAAGTTGACCAACATTAGATAAGTCTTAACACTTACTATGAAACAAAGAAAAAGAATGATTGGGGGGAAAATACTAAATCAAAATATTACGAGTAAAACAAAGACTGAAAAGCTTCAAAATAAATAAGAAAATTGAGGCACAGGTATTGTGAGGCTCTGAGAAGTTGAGCTCCGATTCTGACAATGTTTACCTCTGTTTCGGAAAATATGGAGGGGTAACTGGCGCTAAATTGAGTTGAGATACTTTCTTAATAGTTTTTCAAAAATATTCCAATTAAAATCCGAGCCAATAACACGGCTATTTTTCACTAAACTCCCCTAAAACAGGTAAACATAGTCAAGGTCACAGCTCAAATAACGAGAGCTGCACTATAACTGCGGGAGCAAGTGCTTTTGAACTCTTAGCTACTGAGGACTCCTACATAGATTTAGGCATTTTATTATTATTATTATTACTATTATTATTTTGCTTTTTTTTTTCTACTTCACTTTTAACTGTATTTTTTGCTTAATTTTTGAGAAACTTGTGCAGAAAGTGAAAAAACTTATTTCCAGTTTATAAATGATTTGCAGACCTTCTCAGATATCTGCGACGGTTGTCGCAGTGTCGCGCTGTTTCTGCTACCGGGCTCCTGACCAGTAGTAACGTTTTCCGCTAGAATCAAGGAGGCCTTCATTCTGATATGAAATTCCAGCCATTAAAGAACATTCCAGAAAATTACCATTTCTGGTCTTAAAGTCTGGCTTTTAAGTCTGCGTTATTAACGGATAAAACCAGAACATCATTTCACGATCACGCAAGTACGCAAATGTTCTTCACTGACCACTTTGATTTAAAAAAAAAAACTATTTATTCAATAATTTGGAACGGAAAAGTACAAAGATCGAAACATGTTTTAAAATCATGTCAAATCACTTTTTAGAGAATTTTTTTAGGGTCACAGTTACTTAACTTTAAAAGAGAATTCTTATACAGGACTTGTACCATAATAGTGGTATCTTTTTAATTCCTAAAAGTGGTAAACATAAATTCGGTTAAGTTAAATAAATACCTTTATGCTGAAAAGTAAAATGAGAAATAACAACGTCAAAAAGCACAAATTGCAGATTACTACAGACGCGTATATCGGTGTTTCGGATGTCTTTTCAACCATATGCTCATTTCCTTTGCATTGAAAAAGGCGTTCCTTGTAACGCCGAAACACGTGTCTGCATTAATTAGCAATTTGTGCTTTTTGACGTTGTTATTTCTTATGTTATGAAATCGGTTGTTCAAAACTTCCGAAACTAGCTTTAGCACTACCACACTAAATAATTTATTACTACAGAGAAATAAGTAAAATTGAAAAATAAAAATCATAATTAAACTAATTATGAATGTCCTTTAAATGCCTTTAAATGATATAAAACCAGTTTAACACATTAATACTGCTCAAGCATATTATTAAGTCATTGATAAATTCAGTTACTAAAGAGAGGTTTGTGTTTCACATTTATGAACTGTAATAGTCTTCAAAGTAAATCAAACTTTAGAAGCAATTACTTTCACGCATATGTTAATCTTTTAGCGACAAAGTGTTTATTATATGATTTATTGATGCTAACATAACAGACTGACAATTTTATTTTATAACTTATCGCTGTAGCATAAAGCATTTTAAGTAATGAAACCTATGCCGTAAAATTGTATCTCAAAAGCTTACCAATGCCGTTACAAAGTGGAAAAATATTTCTTAATCATTTATTCTTAAACGTTAGTTTGGTTCAAGTTCAATTGCATCGCCTTTCCACCATCGTGATTGACAAATCATTTGCTTACAATAAACTTAAGGTGCAATATGAAAGCTGCTTTTCGACAAGTTTGTGATAATGGCGACAAAATCCTTTTCAAATGAGAGTCAAACTGGTGTTTAGATGCCTTGATTAAATATTTAGTCGAACACCAAACCAATCTTCCTTATTGGCTTTCAAGCATTGGCGGTATATTAATCTTTCAGCTATTGGATGAATCAATGAACAATTTAACTATGCACTATTCGGAGATATTTAAATATTAATAGTTGGTTATGTTAGACCAGGGCCGCATACAAGGGGATGGGGTAGGGTTATCCCCCCCCCCCCGAAAAGTTCGGTTTGACATTTAAATGTTCGTTTATATTTAAAAATTTCCAAAAAATATTGTTCTAAAGCTCAAATGTCTTTCATATGTATATTAATTGCATAAAACGCTTTCGTAATAGATAACCCGACGACTTGAATATTAGCACAAATAGCGCAAAGCTTCGCATGAACGTTTTTAAACATTCCCCGAAATTATTTTCTGGTTACGGCCCTGTGTTAGACTTCATCTTGTTTTAAAACGTGATGATTTAATATATTCACTGTAAACACCTGATTCATGCTATAATAGCGTTGAGCCATTGATATCTGTAAATACGAGTACAATACAAAAGCAGTTAAAATTTTAAAATAGCATTATTATGCAGGATGTCTCAAAACTATTTGCTAAACTTGCAGGAGGTGTAGAGGTCACACTGAGACAATTTGGAATTACACAGCACTTCAATTTCGGAAATAACTCTTTCATGCCGTATAGGGTGCTCAGCGAAGGTACAAAAGCACTGAAGTTCTCCCTTTAGGGACCTAAGTTTTGAAACAATTAACTTTAAAAGAGTGATAAACACTGCTAAAGCCCGAAAAAATTGCAAAACTGCAGCATATGCATGATCTTTTACCAATAAGAAACTTTTTTCAGGGCAAAAAATTATTGAGCTTGCGACTCTAAGCAGTAGTCACCAAACAAGCATACTTCTTTATAACGGTTTTTTAAATTCCGACTCCATGTTTTTCCATGAGATGGAGATACCTGGGTTCTCTAAGACACGAAAATACACTTGGAACATAATTTTGCAAAAATCACTTCAAGCCAAACGTGTAATTAGTGGGATATTTTGGCCGCATTATCTTGTGACATCGACACTCAATTTTCTGTGTCTTGGAAATCCTCAGACTGGAGCTAGGTTTAAACCTGAACCTTTGAGCCTAAGAGACCAGCATCTAACTACAACACCACTCTGTTGGCCACAGGCTGTTTTATTACATTGAAAATATACACAATTTTCTTACATTCATATTTTTTAACAAAAAGATTACATGCGCAACAAATCATGCTTTTTCCAGCCATTTGGAATCCAAAAGGAATGCTTTGTGCTTTCGAACTTCCTCTGAACTCCCTCTACAGCTTGAAGAAGCCAGGGGTGCTCGCCCCCTAAGAACAAGAGCACAACCCTAAATAACGTGAAGAGCCACAACAAAAGCAAGATACCCCCAAAGCTGAAAAATACCCCTAAAAACACCCCCCCCCTTAAAAATTTCAATGCGCTATGACCCCCATAGATGGGTAACCGTGAAGAATCTATTTCCGACTCTGCAATTCTATTTGATTCAAAGCGCCCGGTACACGTCCTTCAAGTTCGTATGAATATTTCTGGAACATTAGGTACAGTGCCCGCCACTAATGAAATCACTGGATTATAAAATCAGCCGCTTAATAGAATCAAATCTGGAAGAACAGACTCATTTCTATATCGAAACATGTTAGGTTCATGCTTTAATAAAATCATCCTCGCCGTTTTATAAAATCAAACTTTTGGAGAGCATATGTTAATTCTTCTCTGAATAGAACCAGGATTTTATTTTTTCTTTCAAGGATTTAAAACATTGCATCATTAATAAAACAACAAATTCCGCATAAACAAAAAAAAAGGTGAAGGTTGTACGCCTTTTTTTTGGGGGGGGGGGGAGTTGAATGAAAAAAAAAGAAGGAGAATGAAGCAGTCTCAAGAGAACTGTTTCAGAGCCATATTTTTAGTTGGTGCTGCCTGTTTCCACTTCGCAGAACTGTTTCGACATGCAGCCCTGCTCACTCACCAGTGAGTTAATCAGTTCGTGCTCATTCAGCTATCTACAGGGGTTGACAGTTCATTTTTACAATTGATTTAAAATTGTTAGCTAGCAAGTCATGACGACTTGAGTGTGAAAGATTACTTCGAAATTTTGAATTAGTATGACAAGCTTCCTAAATGTTGTTAGTGTGATGCTGCAATTAAATTAGGGATTTCTCAATCTTTACTTTCAAATTCTCTTATTCAAACAACAAGTCAATATTTTAAGACCTTTGAGGAATTTTAAAAATGTACCTTATGTAAATTAAAATGTCAACTGTATTTTGCAACTGCACTAAAATAATACAATACAACTAGATTAAAAATAAAATACAACTAATCGTAATTTATTTCTTTTTTAGAGTATTTATACTTAAAAACCTTTTATTTTTTTCAGTGCATGAGTGCCGGTTTATAAAATCAGCCGCTTTATAAAATCAAATGTCCTCAGAACAAATGTGATTTTAATAAGCGGCGGGCACTGTATATCTACTTAAACAACCTTCAACTAAGAATGAGGAGTAAAAGAAAATGTTTAAACAAAACAATGTAGCTGTAGAACTACAAAATTAAATGAAAATATCGCCTAAAAGTACATTAATCGTAATCTGTTACCTGAATAAGTGTAGTGCTCAATCTTTTGAGTTGTTAAAAAGCGTCGATTATTATTTAATAAAAGTGCATGGAAGTGGTGACCACAATTTTTTTTTTCATTCATCTGTGTATATATTTTACTTTTTTTTTTGAGCCGATAGTTTAAATAAATAAATTTTTACTTGTGAATTTTTAAACAGGTTTTGAAAAGTGAACCAACTTCTGAAATTTATAATTTTTGCTCATTATATATCAGACAAGAAGCATCGAAATGCTTCAATTGAATTATGTTCGATTGAATTGTTTGAAGCATTGTAGTATTGAAATTGATTTTTTTAAGAACTTTTCAAAAAATCTAAATCACTTAAGCAGCAATTTGAAGTTTTCAGCCTCGATATACTGGAGAATCTTTCACGGTTTTTGACTAGAGTACTATATTCATAAAACTTTTTGCATAGAAAATGGGGTACACGTTACAGCCTAGTAATCGATGCGATTTCCCTATCTGTAAATGTTATTTTCCTTATCTTCCCCAAGCGATACACACACGCCCATCACTGTATAATTCATACAACACAAAAGGACTTTCTGCATCTATGCATCTACTAATTATATAAATATTTGCTGTTACTCCTACTTATTTCTATTAGTAAGAAGAATTATGGTAAATGCTACTCCCATGTTTGCAATTGATTGTAGAAAATGACAGTTGCAAGGAAAAGAGATTGATGAAAGGCAATAAGCAAATTAAGAGAACGAAAAACTCGAAGTGTTTTCTTACTAAAAATTAATAAGAATCCACAATAACATGTTAAATGGTAAACTTTTCGTACCAAATACGAAATTTAAAACTGAAATTTTCAAAACTACACTTCTCCTGCTTTAACATTAAGTCGCTGAAACATTTTTGTTTTTCAAAATTAACTTATTTATCTATTAAAGGAACCTAAGCATCAATAGTTTTCTAGGTTCAACTTCTGTTTAGAAAATAAATACGGACTCATAAAAAAAAACTGAATAGTAATTTTTTCTCACAATGTAATGTTCAAAAAAATGTTAGTACTGGAGAAAAAATGTATAAACATTTGTAAATTATTTGTCTTCTACATGTATGAAAATAAATGGTTTTTTCCCTGTTTACTAACCTAATTCTCTGTTTAAGGAAAATACTGGTGAAAAATTAAGATTTTTTTAATGAATGAAAATTTGGCATAAATGCTGAAAAGTATGATAAATATTTGGTTAAAAAAATCGTTAATGAAAATAATTTAAAAATGAATTTATGCAGTCAATAAAAACAAAAAATAATGATAATCTGAAAGTTTGCTTATGAAAATATTAAAACCTTGTTTGCTGATAACTTTGTAGGATTGACTGTTTATCTTTCTTTCACGTCAAATAAGTTTTGAAAGAGCGATCAGGATAATCTGGATCGCAAATCTTCTCTAATAGAACACCTCGTACTTACGATTCCTTTGATGAAACCAAATAAGTTTTGAATGAATGCTCATAACAATCTGAATCACGACCTTTGTTAGAACTATAGAACACCTAAGTCGTACAGTCATTATTTTTTCTTAGGGTTTTGAATGATTAAAATCAACAAAAATAATCATAGCAATTAGCTTATCAAGAAAAATTTAGTGTTTATAATTCACATCAAATAAGGTAAACACACCAGTAGGTGCCAGTGCTTCAGTAATGGCCACTTCAGGCTTTATATTTCAAAAAATGGGATTCCAGGTTTCCCAACGGATTCAAATGTGAAGGAGGTCATACCAGTGATATTAGAACTCATAACTTCCTTGGTCATACCTCCTGCTCGTTTGATGCACTTTTCTATCCACTGGGAGACCTGGAGTATTATTTTTTCAAATATAAAACATGAAGTAGCCACTACTGAAGCACTGGCCACTACTGGTGTGTTTACCTTATACTAACCTAAGTTAAACTTCTTTTTTTTTTAATTCTATGACAGCAAAATCTGTAAAAGTGATTAATTTAAATTCTCAATTGGAAAAAGTTTTATTGTGTGAAAATTGTTCAATTTTTACCCGTGGTTTAGTTTGTACTTTTCAGCAAAGCCTCACCAATGAATCGATAGAATAAACACGTAAGGGTTCAAATATTCAGTAAAAATAGTAATTTTTGTTTTGTATTTGGGCCTTTGAACTTTATTTTTCACCGCATACGGTCAGTACAAATTAATACTCCTGTATTATTTCAAAATATGTTTAGATTTTTTACTAATTACGCAGTTTGGATGAAAAACTAGTGCAAAATACATTTTTCTTATTTTGTTATATTTTGCAGTCTTGTTTTCCGAGTTACGCTTTTATTAACTTCTATACATCCGAGTAAAATTCAATGTTAAAAATATTATTTCTTTTATGTATATTGCTGTCATGTGATTCTAATAACAGAAATATGATCAGTTTGATTTTTTGACTGAGAAAAATTATGTGCCATTATTTAAACTTTAAAATAGAGCATGAAAAAAAAAACAAATAATCTCTGCATAAATTTATTTTACCTTTGTTTCAAATTTAAGATTTGTTTAAGAAAATAAAGCACTAGAATATCAAAGCAAAAGAGGGAGAAAAATAATAACGTTTTGCACCACATGAAGGACCAGTTTTTAGCAAATTATTATCTGTTCCCCTCTCCCTGACAAGAAAGTTTTAATAATGAAATTCATGCTCCCATTAGCTTTATGATGATTAAAATTAGAAAGTCTTCGGCGGAGTTCTTTAGCTTTAAATACTTCTGAACAGAATAATATTTTTTATAATTTTTTTTTATTAATGTATGTACCTGATTTGAATGAAGCTAAAAGAAAAATTAACGAACCTTTGCTGAATCTAATTCATTAAATTTGTTTATAAAAACTTTTTAAAATTATATATCAATCCCAATAACTTGTAATAAGCCTATTTTTTAAGACAAAAATGTTTTATTTTCCAATACTTCATTTTACATACAGTAATGCCAAAAGTATTTCATTTTGCATAAAAATGTGTGATTACTTTTGATCACAATACTTTTCCTTTTATCGTTTCCTTACACACGACTGTAAAACGAATCCGTTTTTTTTTGTATTTCCTATCCATTTTATAAATCTTCATTTCCTAGAGCAAAAGCAGCATCTTCAAAACCTTGCTATTAATACTGGAACTCTAATGGCTTGAAATGCAGGTAGAGAAATATGTTACACATTGCCTTGATTTTAATAGTGTTCCAAAACATGTCCCGAAGAAAATTTTCTTTTAAATGTTTTCAGATATTTCATTTTCTTCGTCGCATTTGAAATTCAACAAATCTATTGCTTCTGAAAAAGCCATTTCAATGGCTTATTCTTCGCTTGCGCAGCGGCAATAACATTCCATTAAAGCTAAAATGTTCCATTCAAAGTATTTCTTGTCGATTGGCATTTTCTGAAGCATTGAATTTTTATTTAAAACAGCGAAACAAGTAATAGTAAACTGCATCTGGACAGGACGTTAAAACAATATGCCTGTTTCCCAGTGATTCAATCTGAATTCAATGTCTTGATATTTTCCATAGCTATATCATCAAAATACAAGAAGTAAATGGATTTTTGCGCTGAACGGCGAAGGGTAATTTTTTCAGACATAATATGCTGGCCTTTTCTTCCAGATTTAATGGAAAATTTGCGTTGACAATGAGTTTCTAAAAATACGCTTTTGTTGCTAACGTCAATTTTTTCATTAACCGAAACTTTGAATTCTTATTTATTCTATTGTTTTTACTTGTATATGTAAACTTTAAGCCTGCATGTTTCCCATAACTTGTTAACTATTTCAAAACTTTTTTGAAAATATGTTGTGTCTTTCCACAAATTGTAGTAGAGAACAGCGATTTGGTTGATTTAGTCCTGTACTATGATTTTGATTAACATATGACCTCCGAGTCCAAAATTTTAATCGAGTTTCAGTTTTAATCTATCACGTCAAGTGTTTAAGTGATATGAGGGTCAAGGCGATCAATTCACAAAATTCAGAATATTTTTGAAGAAATATGTAAGGGAAAAAAGATTTTAAAGCAAGCAACTACCATTAAATATTTAAAAAATGCACAATATAATATATAAATACATACAAAATAATTAAAAAATAACTTTTTTGTTTTGTTGATGAACACGACATTGTTATAAATTCCTTATTGATAATTTAATTTTTTGCCATGACAAAAAAATTGTTTAAGAATTGTCTCAAATAATAACAATAAAAATGTTTTAAAATGCTCTGTCTAAAGTTTTGTGTCAGCCTACAGAGCAATATACTGCCGTGGGCAGGTACACGGCAGTATCTGTAGAAATTAGTTTACGAGATATTTGAAGAAACGCGTTTTGGATTCAGAACTAAAAATAGGGAAAAGTTGGAATTGGCGTTTTTTCGCGCTTTTTTGTTTTTCGTTGCTGCATTCATTAATAAACAGTGATAGTTATAAGGAACAAATACTGTTTAAGAGGGAAATGATAGTTCTGTTATAAAAACAAAGAAAAAAATCATTTTCATCAATCATTCAAATCAATCATATTCATGCAAATGCAATACACTCCTGTTTGTGAAAATTGCAACACCATGAAGGAAGCATCATAGTTGAATGAAATTTCATACACAATTGAGTGGTAATGGTACAAATAAATGATTATGTTTTCAAACCAAACAAACAATAAAAAGAGATAGAAATTAGTATTTTGTGTGGCCACCACGCGCCGCAATAAAAGCTGCTATATGACTCGGCATGGAGTGAAACAAAGTTTGAATATCTGCCTGCGGAAGAGCATTCCCTATTGTTTGTATGCGCAACCAAAGTTCGTTTGTCGAAGCAACAGGACGAGGATAACGAGCGAGACGCCGCCCAACGAAATTTCACACATGTTCAATCGGTGACATATCCGGGGAATATGCAGGACAAGGAAGAAGCTGTACGTGCTGCGAATCAAGGAAGGAGTTAACAGTCCTGGCGACATGTGGACGGGCATTATCCTGCAGGAATACAGCCCCTGGCAATCTTTGCAGGAAAGGAATAGCTTGGAGCTGTAAAAGTTCGTTTATGTATCGGGTACTGTTCAAATTGCCCACAATTCGTAGCAATTGTGATCGTCCATGATATGCTATGGCACCCCAGACAGTAACTCCGGATGTTCGTCCACTGTGGCGTTCGATAATGCACTCCGGAATGTGCCGTTCACCGGCATAGCACCTGACATGAATTCGGCCATCATGTTGCCACAAACGGAAGCAGGATTCGTCAGAAAAGACGACATGCTGCCAATCAGCACGCCACCTCTTATGCACATTGGCCCATTGTAGCCGCAGGCGGCGATGGTTTTGCTAGGAGGAATCCTGTATAAAGGAATACTTGCGCGCAGCCCACGCTGCAGCAGACGTCTCCGAATTGATGAAGCACACAATGAAACACCTGTAGCTGTTGACCACTGTGCTGCCAATTGTCTAGAAGAAGCTGTGCAATCCGTCAGCGCCATACGCACCAGGTGTCTGTCATCGCGAGCTGACGTCCCATTTCAGGGTCCACTCCCGGATTTCCGAGCTGTCCGGCCCTCGTCCGTCCACTGCTTCCAAGCACACATGATTGTGCTGCTGCTACGCTGCACACGAGCGGCTACTGCACGATAAGATAATCCAGCTTCACGAAGGTCGACGATTCTGCCCCGTTCAAACTCCGAAATTGGATCAAATTTCGCTTTCTTTCGTCGAAGAGGCATAGTAAGGATTTAGTTAACGTTTACTCCAACACATAACCACCGATAATCATACCCGCCTCGCTACAGCCGTCTATTTATATTCGGTTCAATCCGCCGTTCAGAGGGAGCTGCTCAGCCTCAGCATGCGCTACCGGTCTGCAATTCTAATAATTAGCATATCATGCCCTACTTTACAATTCCTGCAATTTTCAGCTTCTCGCGTAAGTCCTTCGTGGTGTTGCAATTTTCACAAACAGGAGTGCACATTAAAAACAAAGAAGATGATGAGTTGGTTCGAATGTAATGGTTTACAAAGAAAAAAAATGTTTTAGAAAATAAATAAAGAGTTCAAAAACTTTAAAAAGCTATTTTCTACGTTGGGTTTTTCCGAATTACACTTAGTATTGTGCATGACCTTTTTTTGATTTATAATTCTTAAACAGCAATATTTTTCATGAACTTAATCACCAAAAAAGGTTTCGATAACTGTTTACAGGAATAAAAATTTTATCGTACAATATTTCAACACAAATTTTGATCAAAATTCGTCGCAAATACTAGTGTATTGGTTAACCAAAAGGAATGGAAGTTTCTGAAAGACATGTGATTATTAGGGTAATGGAAATTTAAATCATGTATATTTACGTGGCAAACTGTTTTCGTATAAACTGTTTATTCAAATGTTCTGATAACTTTATTTACTCAGAATAGAGCTAAAGATTCTACATAATACCGTAGTTAATTAACGAAACGTGCTCGATTCCATTGCTTTTCACGGCATTCAGTAGTAATTAGGCACCTTGTATTTGAATTCCACGCTTTGTATTTAAGCATGTCGTTTCAAAACTTTCAAAAACATGTCAAACGGCATCAAGTTTTATTCATTTCGTAACAAGATCAACATTGAATGTCCTTCGCGTAATATCAAAGCTTTAAATCAAAGCAACGAATCCAATGGGATTGTTAACCATTTTTGAATTTTATACAGTCATTTAGGGCAACTCTGATTCACAGCATCGGTATTTGTAGCTGACAAACCGCTATTTTAATCGTACTATTGCATCTATTGGCATAAAAAGTGTTAGAATAATTAGTATTTAGTACTTATGGACGTACATTTACGCTCCTAATTATATTTACATATTTACTTACTAGCTTCATTGCCCGGCTTTGCACGGTCCACCTCGAAAAAAAAGTTAGGTCAAATGATGCGTGTTTAACAATCAGGCTTCAATTGGAGAAAAAAAAATACATCAAAATTTTCTGTCAAAATAATCATTCTTAAAGAAAGAAAACGGCAAATCAAAAATTCCCGAATTAATTAAACGCAACCCTCTATAAATACAACTAACATCCTAAAAAAAAGAGAGAAGATAAATCGCCAAATAATAATCAAAAGGGGAAATTTTTACCTCAAAACAAAAATAAATTTTATTTAGTGACAACTGGGGGGTAACAAATGTCGCAACCTACTGAACGCTAATTTAAAATGAGATCGCGCAAACGATAGATTTCCGATATGAAAATAGAGTTTCATTAGGCTTAAAAGTACTTTGGGGACTCTATGGGTATTTTTTTCGGGCTTTCGTATGGCGCCAAAATCGAACTTCTCGGAAAACTATTTCGGATAGAAAGAGCCGTTCAATGCCATTTTCGGGCTTTAAAATTAAAATTTGAACGGTTCGGTCCTTTTTTTTTTTTTTTTTTTGGCGTTCGAGAATGTAAGTTTCATAATTGCTCCTTTACAGGAGAGAGCGAAAACGTTTGTCTTTCGCATACGAAGAATGGGGAGCGCTCTCGTTTTAAAACTGGTAAATAATAACGAAAGATTTTTATTTCTTTTTAGAACTACGTTCGCACGGCTCGATGCGGAATAGAATTTTACATGCAATGCACTAATAAACGAAAAATCACAATGTTTGGACTTACGCTAGTCTGGCTCTGAGGTACAGAATTGCAGCTATGAAAGTGGTAACAATGCATTTTATGTTTTTGTATGAACAATAGAAAGTCTTTAATTCGGACGACGGATGAAAGTACGGTTTAAACAAAATGACATATAAAATGAGTCAAGATACATAAAGAATTTACAATACACAGTAAAAGTTGCATTTCGAACTCTAGAGAATCAAATATAAAAATGCATAAGAGAAAATTAAGTATAGTATGTAGCTCCCAAAAGTGTTCGTACACTTTGAAATTTTTTAGTAAAACCAAAATAACTCGAAACTGAATTCGAATATGAAGTCCAATATTTTTTCACATCATTCCTATATCATTCTACATACAACCAATTGGTTTTTTCAAAATATTGACGGATCTTCTTCTTGAAATGGGTCAGAAAACGAAGATACAGAGAAATGACACGCCACAAAAGTCATCGTACACTCAAATATTTTCGAATAAATTCATGATTAAAATTATCATATGCCGTTTTATTAATATTTTTGCATTGTGTTGACCTTTTTAAGTCATTTGGCTTTAATTTTTTGTTTATTTATTCCTTAATATTGTGCTTATTAGTGTAAAATGGCTGGTATTCGTAAAAAACCGCAAACACCATTCAAAATTTAAATTTTTTTCCCACAGTAGTGGTAAATTGGTTTGAAATGTCTCTAAATTAGTTATTTATTTGTTTGTATAGTAAAGTGCTTGATAAAATGCTTTAAAGAAAGGAATCGGACCGAAAACAAGGTAAGAAAAGGTCAACCGGCAAAGTTGACAGAACGTGATCGGAAATTTAAAGTTAAAAAATTTAAGAAAAATACACATTTGAGTGCTGTAAACGTTTCTGCAGAGTTAAATGAAACATATTACATTTAATTTTCACCTAAAATTGTTCGCCAAGTTCTCTGATTAGCTGGATTAAATGGGACCTCTTCCCGCAGAAATTTTCTTGGTCGTGCGAAAAACAGAAAGCTTACGCTTTTCGTCACAAAATCAATTATAAATAAGCTAAAAACGTTTTAGAATCACGTCTTACTTACAGATAAAAATTTATTCAACATTTTTGGTTAAATTGTTGTATAACTGTAAGTAGAAGAAAAAATTAGGCACTTAATCTTAAGAACTTATTTGGATCAGCTAATCAGGACGGTGGAGGTGTTCTAGTTTGAGGGTGCATATCAGCATCAGGACTTGGTAGTTTGTAAATTTTTGATGAAATAATGAATCATGCTGTTCCTTTAAATATTTTAAAAACCAATTTTGAACTCTTAGCCAAAAATTTGGTTATTGGACACAACTTTGTTTTTTATCAAGATAACGATAAGAAGCACACGGTTTTCAACATTTGCGTCTAGTGCCACGAAAATTGTCTTAAAGTTTAGAAAATATCCCCTAAATCTCCAGATTTTAACTTAATATAACGTATTTAGAGATATCTGGAGGCTAGATTACCAAAATAGGGCTTTAAAACGAAAATAGAGCAAGAAACAGTAAGACTCGAAGTGTGGTAGAACACTTACTCAGAAATTACGCAAAAAAAAAGAAAGAAAAAGAATGAAATCTATTCCCAGACGTTTAAAAGGTGTTATGAATACTGTATGATATTCTACTAATTAATAACTTAATCAAAAGTTAGATTATTCAATAATATATAAACATTTTATAAAGTGTACGAAGACTTTTGTGAGATAAAATTTCCGGCACTTTTTGGTTTTTGATTTTTAGAAAACTAAGTTTTAATATTTTTTAAAAACTTTTCTTGTAGTTTTGTTAAACATTGATCATAAATCTTATAATTAAATACCTATTCCGAAATATTAATTCTAACCAATTGATTGGGGCCTATTTCGTTGAAAGTCGTAGGTGTACGAAGACTTTTGGAATCAACTGTACATTACATAACACAGGTCTGCAAAAATGCGTTGCTGTAGTAACTCGCCTTTTATTTATACAGTATGTGCATCTAAATGGCTGTCCGAATTAACCGAAGTCCGGTCTGCCAGAGTTCGGATTAATAAGGGTTTACTGTAGCGTATTAAATAAAACTTAGATTTTAAGAAACGTATCCTGCAACTTTAACACATACACCATATGACCAAAAGTATTGGGTCACTTTCAAAACTTCATATTTTAACGGATTTCTCGAGAAATGAAAGACCAATTACTCTAATTTTTTTCACATAAAAGATATACTCCAGCTGCCATGTTCCAAAAAAAAAATTAAATCTACTATTCATTTAGGGGACGAACAACAAATTGAAGAAACAAAAAAAGGTTTTTGATAATTTTTCATTGTAAACGGGGAATAAGCTATAAATTTCTGAAATAAATTAAAAACCCATCTAGATTTTATGTTTCTATTTTCGTGAAAGTATTTCATATACCCACGGAGATATAAGCATTTCTTTCAAAAATGCAATTTTTTTGAAGGTTTTCGGTTTATATCACGCAGAGTTTTCCGTCAAACGTGACTAAACTTTCAGAATATTTGACTGCAGAGAAATATATTTATTAGAGAAACATAATAATTAAATTTGAAGTTAAAATATTGAAAATTTAATGAAATATGAATGTCTAAGTCAATTAGTTTTTCCTGCGCATGCGCGAAAGAGAGCAACTTATAACCTTCATAATTGAAAGCCTAAATATATCCTACATTTCATTAAAAAATTCCAGCTTGATAACTTTAAAATCTAAAACGTTATCAGGGATCTAATAAGCCGAACTTTAGTGATTCTTGGCCAGACGACGAATTGCCAGGGATCGTTCGCAAATAATCCGTTTTTATCATGAATCATTCTAAAACGATAGCAGGAAAGGATTGCCAGTTTGTGAACGACCCCTTACCATTCCTCGCCTATCCAAGAATAATAGAAAATTCGGCTCATTAGATCGCTAATAATTTTTAAATTTTAAAGATATTGAGGTGGAATTTTTTTAATGAGTTGTAGAATACATCTGTGCTTTGGATTATAAACGTTATAAATTTCTATCTTTCGCTCATGCGCAGTGAAAAATTAATTGCTTTAAACGTTTATATTTCACTGGCAGTACCCGCACGGCACTGCGGCTGAGAATTTAAAGGAAGTCCTTTGAACAAAAACAAAATCCACACCGCCGCCCCCCTTCTGATGTGAAATGATCATTTTTCTTCAACTAAAATGCGTACACCCCTTTTCAAAAGACCTATTAAAGTCTCTTTGGAATTTAAAACTATTCGCCGAAATATATAAAAATATTAATGATAGCTTTAAAACTGAAAGTAATCCTTCAACTACATAGTTCACCGCTTACCGAGCCAAGCAACCACGCTGCCGTAACCCTGCCCTTTAGCGAGTGAAGCGATTTTCCCCCTGCAATTTAAAGTGTTTCGCCACATAAAGAATGCTATAATATAAACATTATCAAGAACAATCACAATTGAATAATCCGACTAATAAATTATTTACTTAGATAACTATCTTCAACTATAAGAACAAAAACAAACGTTGAAGAAATAAGGAAAACAAAACCCAATAGAAAAACTTTTTTTTCCCCGAATTCAAAGAGTGAAACGTGGGGTTAAGGTCTCTTTGCCGAGATCTTGTGAACGAAAAAATTTTTTTTTCGTTATTGAGGGAAGGAGGACTGACAAACCGACAAACAGATAGACCGACAGACACACATTTTCTCAATTTCAAAACTCTACTTTCTATTTTTAAGTTTCCAATATTTATTTAATTACTAGCTTTACACGCACGCACTTTCCTGGTGAGGAAAATTAAAAGGCAAATTGCTTCTCCTGTATATTTATATGTTACTTCTATTATGCGGATAATAATTTGTTTTTAGAGAACTCTACATATTTTCGGAAAATTTGAAAAAAATTCCCCCTGTGACTACCACTTGATTAGCTTCTTTTGCGTTAACAGAGATATTCCTTTCAAAAAAAAAAAAGAAACGTGTTTGCAGTTAAAAATGCAAGTGTGAATCAGTATTTTTTGCACTCGGTGGAAGTGTCAAAGACATCAAATACGTAGGAAGTGTAGAGGGAGGGAACACGACAAGCAAATCAAGACTTCCATAACACACACATCATCTGGGAGTTAGGCGCCAGATTTCAATTGAAATTTATTTCTTATTGCAAGCCAAAAGAGTCGCTTCACGAAAGGAACCTTGATTACAGAAACCCATGTTTATCTTGTTTTTAGCTGATTTTGATTTGGATTCGTCAAAAACGAAGCACCAACAATCTTGAGCTGCACGGTATTCATGCACGTTTGTCACTGAGCTTGGCACATAATTTTTCGCTTCAAATTTGGCAAATTATCACTAGAATGTTATGACGTTACTTGTGTCCCATTACTTCCGTTGTTTTACTACCAGTGTGAGCTTCTTTGACTTTAAAATGTTTGAACTTCAAAAACGTTTGTTTTTTTATTGCTTTAACTTCGTTAGAACAGTTCGGTAGTAAGGAGATGCAATATTTGATGTAAATGCATTCAAGAAATAATGACTCGTACACAAAATCATAAATTTTACAAATTCTAAAAAAAAGACAAAACAGAAATTTTTTCCTGAAATCAGTTCGAACATAAATGTTTTCAATATTAAAAATGAAATGGCGAAATATTAAAATTGTAAATTAAACCATTAGTAATAAATCGATATTGCACAATTAAGGAATTTTAAATTTTAGTCTCGATTCATTTGTGATTGATTTAAAGAATACAAAAGAAGACAAAGAGAAAAAAGTCAAATTTTGTTGCGTACAGAAATCCGAAAAAGCGTTACAAAAATAGTTTAAAGAGGGAGGAAGTTTTCTTTCCTTAAAAAGAAAATTAATAGATTTCTTTCGAAATTCATCATTTAAAAAAGAACGTTGCAATAGCAAATTTAATAGTTTACTGAACACAATTCCATAACTGAGAACGGAAAAGTAGACTTTTATTAAACAGTTAAAATATTTCAATTCGGTTAATTTGAACAAGACCAAATGAAGTGCATTTTTTAAAATATTAAATACTAAGGAAACAAAACGAAATAAAGGAACTAAAAGAAGCTTTACTATATTAGTTGGTATAAAAGGGAAAGAAAAATTCATTAAATATTGTATAGTTATCCTATATTGATAGATCACAGCTTTTAAATCCGTTTAAAATGAATTAATATTGCCTAATTCAAAGCTATCCTGCCATTTAAAGTATCTTTGAACTGCGTCAAAAATGGGATGCATTTTTTTCCCACAGAAGTAATGCAATTTTAATGCACCAAAATAAGATTAATAATTTAAAAAAAAAAAAAACCTTTGTACTTCACAGCATTACAAGATTTCTATCACATGCAATATTCCATAGAATAATTCAATGTAGGAAGAGAATTTTCCACAACTTAAAAAATAGCTTCTAAACGTAATTTCAGAATTTTGGAATAACATAATTACTTGCAAACAATTTTACCAACTTTTTCTGTCTTTCTGGAAATAAAAGAGGATCAAACTTGTTTCATATCCTTGTCAAGGAGGCTGCAGCATTAGAACCTTCTAGTTTTTTTTAAAAAGCCTAATATACTTTTTTTTTTAATTAAGTGGCGCAAAGTTAACCAGCGTGGCTCCTGAATGCCTAAATTTCTTCTATTCATTCGTACTTCGGAATATTAATTAAGTAATAATTAAAATACGAAGACGGATAGATGAAAATAAAAACAACACTATTATGCAACATGTTATTATATCTTATGTATCAAAGCATGAAAAATAATTAAACAATTAGAAGCAAAGCAATAATACCTGCAATACTGGCGATGAAAACGTTACATCAAATACAGCAAATGTCAAGAGTAACTTTAGCAGCGAAATCATCTCGGAAAAGCTGGCCCCGTTTATTTTTTTGAGAGACTGGAGATTTGTCGCGTGAAACAGATGTCGAAGTGTCGGTAGCGGTGTCGGTAAAGTGACCGGATAGCCCCACTGGCGGGGTTTTATTAAAGAGCGTTGGTGGGGGCGCTACGGAGGGATGGAATTATACTCGAGAGAGGTTTTCAACCCATTAGAGAATCTAGTAGTTGAAGTTTTGGTACTTCTTGGCACCTCTGCAAAGTAATTTAATTAGCATTTAGAGTTTTTTGAGTGTTGAAATACTTGCTTTTCTTGTTGACGGGTTTTTATTTTTGATTAGTTTAACACATTCAAGAATTTCTTTCCAGTTATTTTACAGATTTAGAAATCTACATTGGTCTGCAGTTGAAACAAAAGTGCAACTGAAATGGCGTTATAAAAAAAAAAAGTCATATTTTTCAGAAACGTTTAGACAATTTTAAATCAATCATATAAACGTACTAAAACTAATTTCCTAATTTTTAAACATACAACCTGCTACGTGCCCCCCTTTTAGTACCTTTGGCTATTAATTAGTGTAGTATTCATTAAAATATAATAATTGACAGTCGTAATTACAAAACTCTAATTTTAATTCAAAAACCGAATTCTGATAATTTTTTTAATGTCTCGCTTGATTGACACTAAATGCGAGGCAATACAAGTTCAGTTCTATATTAGGGTGATTCAAAAATACATGTAAAAAAAAGTTTCTCCCAGATACCAGGACACCCCTCAATATTTTCACACTTGTGCATAGTAATATACCGGAGGAATTTTAGCTTCCTATTTCAACTGAAAGAGGATGCTCAGTAGGGTGGATCGAAAAAAACGAAATTTTGAATCTTAATTTGGAATACTTGCCAAAAGCTGTGCATGTGTAAGTACAACACACATGTAAAATATTACCAAGTTTAAACAACTCTTTGAGGGTCCTACCACGGCTTGAATTTCTCCAAAAATAGAAAAAAAGGTCAATTTTCCAAACTTTTTATGAAAATACTAGTGCTTAAAATTTTTGTTATAATACGGTTAAAATGCTTCCTTTGAACACTCTTTTCATGTATCTTCACAATTATTTACAGTCTTTGCACCATTAAGTTCGCAAATAAGCCGTTAAGTTTCGCAAAATTAACCAAAAACTGACTTTCTGAAAGCTTTTTTGCACATTGCTATATATATTCTTTTAAAGAACAGTTTTCTTTTTTACAACACCTGTACAGAATGTAGTTTTAAACGGAAGTGAAATTAAACTTTATTACATTAACAGCCCAGCATCCACTAAAAAGAGGTGGCTGCATTTCGAGTTCCATTCTACCTTTTCCATCTGCCGAGCCACGTGTATTAAGTATAAATGTATTATTCATTTTACATTAGAAGTAAACTATCAAAATGATTTAGTTGTATTAACTAAAAAAACAGGGAAGTGCATTGGTTACAATGAATGTATTGTTATTCACACACAGTCACTCTGACATATAAACATCAATATTTCACAAAATGAGGGACTTGAAAAGTATCAGTTAGTTAAAGCCACAGAAAATAGTCAGTTCGTCACATCCATTCATGAAATCTCTTTTTGATTCAAACGAGGACATGATACTTCGAGATTTGATTTTTGCTCATATGAAGCCATCTCTTGCCGATTGACTAATCACAAAGAAGCTTCTGTCACCATTTTAGCACAGCGTTCCACCACCAAGTGTGACAGGGGAACTAAACGAACGCAAAATCGGCGTTGGTGTTTTCAATCTATTGTTGAAGACTTTCATTAGATATGCCAGCTAAAATAGAAGAGGGGTGGCAGTTATTGCACATTCTTGCCGGTTGATAACATCAGAGTAGTCTGATGCATTAAAGTTAATCCATAAATTATAGAATTCTCTTATTGGCATTCAAAATCTTCGCCAAGTCAGTTCTCTGATGTATCTCGTTCATCAGTAATCACTGTTAAGAGAATATTTTCCGGGTGGCAAAAATAGGCATTTCGTTGAATGACAGGGTCAATATTTTTTTCAGATTTTCACTTCCGTAACGAGATGCTGTAGTAACACTGATGAGGAACAGCAAAGTTTTGTTTCAATTCCAGAAGAAGAAAAATTTACAACTCCCATCAAGACCAACAGAGCCATCATCTTTTTTTGGTGTTGATGTCAATTCAAAAGTGGAACAAATAAGGCTTTCTCTGCCAACGTTATCAAGAGTGTGCTACCAGTTCGGCATTTCTGACAGATGTGCGATGTGCTGCAGCAATTGCTTCAGAAGCATTACAAGATTTTGGTACTGCGTCAAATAATTATCGCTCTATAGTCCACTATAATATTAAAATCTGTTCGCGTCCGTCTGTCTGTCTGTCTGTCTGTCTGTCTGAAGATCGATCTCCTCGAGAACCGCTGCGAATCGAGAGTCGAACGAGATACCGATCAATTCGAAATTTTCCAAAGAAAACAATAGAACCAATCTCGTAATTGTACGACCTTAATTAGCGGAGACATTAATTAAAACGTTAATTAACATAACGTTATTCAGGAATTTTTATTTCTTTCCTGTTGCCATTTTGCGTATGAGCAAATAAAATTCTAATAATTGTTTTAAAAGAGATTTTTTTGGCTGCTGTCCAAATCTTAAAACAACGTTTCCATCCAGAATTTCATTTCAAATTAGTTGAAAATTGGTTGCTCTATTCGGATATAGCCTTTATTTTATCGTCTGTCCTTTTTTTATTTTTTACATTCAACGTTCTTAACTCTTTTCCTCATATAAAAGTTGTTTCTTTAGCTATGTTTATTGATTGTAGTGTAAGTTTATCATTCACCGGCCTCATATTTTGATACATTTAGGATGTGCGACTAATTATGTTTATTTTGTTGAACTTTTTCCCGTTACATGGGTGAGTTTTCGAATTGCAATAACTTTCTTTTTCTTTCCTGTTTCTATTTTTGAAATACAGTTTGTATCGTTAAAAGAACATGTTAAATTAAGATTGTTTGGATTTCTTTAAGTGAAACAGAGTTGAACAAAAAAATTGTTTTTAAGGATTTTAACTAAAGCTATCTTGGAATCTGATGACTTGGTATTTAATTAATGCTTATTGGTATTTATTTTGTCTTGGTGCTTTAGTTTCACATAATCAATCAAAATGTATGTGTCATTTTATGTAAAAAGATGATCGTAATGGTACATAAATATTTCAGATATAGTCTATCAGATTTAATTCAGTTTAAAGTGACCAGAGATTATAGTTGATAATGCATATATTTTCATCTTTTGTGCTAATTGAAAATACTCATAACTTGTATCATTGATAACTATGATTAACATTAAAGAGAATTTTGACAAAAATATGCTCTACTGGTGTTTTGCAAACCTTGCATTACGCGTATTTATTTACTTCTTAGCGCTTTAGAAACTGATGTCAGAGTAATACAAAAACATCAATTGGACATCTCTTTCATTTTTTAAGTAGCCCGTGCAACACCGGGCACGCAGGCTAGTCGTTGATATTAATAAAATTCGAAGACAGCGACAGAAGTGTCACAGGTGTCACACACGAAGTACGTGCTTCTCTTCAAAACCTGCAAACTAGAAGTGAAAGGGTTTGAAAAGTACATTTTCCGATAACCGAGAAGACAAAACTATGACAAAAAAAATGGTTGGAGACATATACCATAGAAGAACCAGAAGTGAGGAACCCATGGTTGAAAAATACAATTCTCTTTATTTGGGTCATGTGACGCCAACTTCTCGAACAGAAAAACATGTCGCGACAGCAATGTGATTTTTGAACTGAAAATTTATTTAAGCCTTAAGGATCTTTTAGCTTTTGGCTGTGATAGCACGGTCACGAATACCAGAAAAAAGAACGGTGCAATTGCGACCATAGAGAATAAAATTGGACATCCTGTTCCATGGTTGATCTGCGAACTGCATACGAGCAGCCTTTGCGTCACATGTTCACATTACTTGATAGTGAAACTGCTGGTCCATGTGAATTTTCGCTGGACCAATAGGTAAATTGCTAGACAGGTGCGATAATTTACCACTGGTCCAGTTTGAAGCAATTACGCTCTTTGTCGTAGATGATGGGCTGTTAATATAATAAAGTATAACTTCTTTTGCATTTAAAACTGCATTCTGCAGTCATTGCAAAAAAAATTGAACTTTAAAAGAAAAATATTGCAATGTGCAAAAAGGCTTGAAAAAAGTCAGTTTTTGGAAATTTCACGAAATTTTACGAATTTGTGTGCGAACCTAATACTGCAAAGAATATAAGTAATTTTGAAGGTACATGAAAAGCGTGTTAAAAGGAAACATTTTAATGGTATTAGAACAAAAATTTTGAACCTTATTATTTTTATAAAAATTTTGGAAAAATTGACATTTTCTCCTATTTTTGGGGAAATTCAAGCCTTGGTAGGACCCTCAAGGAGTTGTTCAAACTTGATAATATTTTACATGTGTATTGTTCTTACACATGCACAGCTTTTGGGGGTATTCCAAATTAAGATTCGAAATTACATTTTTTTCGATCCACCCTAATGCTCAGCCCCCTCCCCCAAACTTCCAACGCATGGGGAGGGAGCTTTAAAAATACATTGAACTGAAAAAACAATGCTACATATTATAGTAATATACACTAATATTATGCATACACATTGCAATAAAATAATCTTTACAAAAAAAAAACATTTGGGGAAATTACATTTTTTTAAATTTTTGGCATTTTCTGTGCAACGACTAATGTTAAATTGAGGGGTCATTGAGCACCCTTTTAAAATTTGAGTAAGAAGCTAAAACTTTTAGAGCATAATACTATTACTAAGCGTAAAAAAGTAGGAGGTGTCATGGGCTCTATCTGAAAAAAAAAGTTTTTTTGAACCACCCTATTGTTATAAGAAGTTTTATTTTTATTTTTATTTTTTTTAATTTTTTTTTAATGTATTAAGCAATTTAAAGTCCATGCTGGTTCAATATTTTATGCATTGAGGAATTTTTCCATACATTAACTGGAAACGTTCATTTCGAAATTATTCATTATTTTATTTCCAAAATTTATAACAACCGTATCAATGAAAATTTTCTTGCTTTCCGCTGCCATCCTGTTACATTCCTGCACCTACAATTTAGTACCTTTGTACATTAATAAGTGTGGTATGCAACATAATATTCTAGTTAAGAAGCTTTATTACAAAACTTTAGATTAATTTCAAAATCCAACTTCTTATAATAAAAATAATATTTGATGTCTCGCTCAATTGACACTAAACGCGAGACCATGCAAGTACAGTTGTTTATATTATAACAAATTGTTGCTGTAAATATTAATTCCCAAACAATAACGATATTTCATAATTATTTTCGCGGAATTATTCTCAAGAGAGATTTTTGAACCATTAAATAGGGTATCTCTTGTACTGGAAGATTCACTACTTTTTCATACCTTTGCAAAGTAACTTAAATAGTATTTAGGACTTTTTTGAGTGTTGATATCATTGTTCTTTTGTTGATAGACTTTTCTTAATATTTAATGGATTTAGTGATTTCTTTTTCTAGTATTTCATTGAAGTAAAAATCTACATTGATTTGTAGTGGAAATTTGAAGTGCAGCAGAAAAGTTTTAACCAAATTAGTTTTATTCTTATTCTTCAAACACTAATAACACAGCAATTTTAAAATAATCATATAAACGCTTGTAATTACCTTATGTTTCTAAACAATGCAACTTCATAATTGTCAAATATCCAATCAAATATCAATTTCTAAACAATAGCAGTATTTCATAATTATTGTTATGAAACATTCACTAAAAAAATTTACAAACCTTCCTGGAAAATAATGGGAAGTTAATAATGGTTGAATATTTGAACGTTTGAAGATAATAAATCACACTGTAGATACAAATTTATGTTTGAAAAAAAATGAGGTGCGAGGGTTCTTGAAAGATGCTGTTTTGAGAACATACCAACGGTGTACCTGGAACATCGATCACAAACATGATGTAGACAATACAAGTCAAAGCTGCCAGTTACTAACTGGATGACCATAACTAATCATTTACCAAATAAAAATTTTAAAATAGTTAGAAAGGTGTTTCGTTCTCCAATAGAAAATGTATGTAAGAATTACGTAATAAAAAGGAAAAAAACCTAATTCCGATTCTCAAAAAAAAAAAAACTTTGAAGATTCTCTTTACTGTGATTGGATATCTAATATGCACCAAATTTTGAAGGTGCGCACTAGACGAAATACAAACGAGCATTCTGACGTACTTTGAGTTTATTATTTACTCGTGGTACCCACACGGCTTTGCCCGTAGTAGAAAATTAAAAGGTCATTTGGTTCGAATGTATATTTACAAATAACTGATGAATTTCTCGCCAATATGCTATGTTAATTTGCTCGCCCATGTTATGGTAATTTGATTATCTATGTTATTGTAATTTGATTGGTAAAATGTTCTTAAAATTGGAGTAGAAAAGAAAAAAATCGAATCTTCGAGAAATGGCTGCGAGATGCTCACCCCAATGCTAGGAACTAATTTTGTGCCAAATTTCATGAAAACCGGCCGAACGGTCTAGGCGCTATGCGCGTAACAGACATCCAGACATAGACTTTCAGATTTATTATTAGTAAAGATCAATAAAATATTCACAAATGACTTTGTACAAGTGAATGAACCTTTACTTCAATTACACTTAAACGGAACTAACATTAGTAGGCACGAAACAGTCTATAATAAGACATTCCCCAAGTATTATTAGAATCAAAATTTGCTATGTGAGTAAAAAGACTTCATTGTTGTTTCAGGAAAGGTTCTTGTTTCATTTGTTTTGATACAAAAGTCGAATTTAGTATGATTGCGTGTTTCATCTTTTTCAAACAAAAGCAAAACTTGAGATATAAATAGCATATTTATCTTATAATTCATACTGTACTTCTTTGATGGATTCAGTTTCAAGTACACTTGAAATTGAATCCGTCAAAGAAGTAGAGAAAGAATTATAAAAATAGAAACATTTAGTATTTAAGAATTCAGAGATACAACTGAGAGAGAATTTCTTTGCTGATTAAAACAAAAGCAATGTTTTCCATTGCTTCTGTCATTTAAGCTCAGTGGAAGTTCTCTAGTGCAGGGTCCGTTTACGTGCTCACGTTCAGTTGGATGTGGTTAGATTTTTTAGGTATATTGTACTCTGAGGTTAATGGAAACAGCTGATATATTTAATCTTCCTATTTTTTTTTTTTTTTTTTTGAAAAATTATATTTTGATATAATTTATACTTTTATGCGTAGCTTAAATAAAGTCAGTGCAGAATTTCCTTTTCTTCTATCCAAATGATTTCAGATTGCATTTGGAGGATTCCTCCGGTCACATGCGACCTATAGGCCACAGACTGAGTATTGTTGCTGTAGAACTTTTTAAGCTTCTAAACTGATTGAATACATTGCGGCTATCTATCTAAATCATCCTTGTTGGTAAATAAATGGGGATATTCCATTTACCTCCTAGTCTTTGAGGTAAAAGAAAACATGATTGAAGAAAAGTCCTGAAGTAATTTTTCGTACCCAAGGTACTTTCAGAGAGCGCCTGAGAATCTTCGTCACAATGCACAAAACTTTATGTCACACTTCATGAAAAAGAAAAGGAAGGATCTAAAATTGAAACATTTCGATTCCTTTACCCCAACTGACCTACTTATGGTAAAAATGAAACATTTCCAGAGTTTTCGTTTCGATAAAACGTTTGAGTTTTGATTTTTTTTTATTGTTAAATAAAATAATATTAAATTTTTAAAACAAAAATGAAACTTCGTCATCTCAGTAATAGTTTTTATCAACAATAACATTTTTTGAGTTTTGATTCATTTTTATTCAATTAATCAATCTGTAACTTGATTCGATATATTTTTTTGCTACGTTTCTGAAAGCAAAAACTATGCACATATTTGGAATCTTTGCAATTTTCTGAATACTCCGGTAGCACAACATAATTTTTACAGCAATTGCTTTATTGAATACAGATACTCGAATTTCTTCTGCAGATGCTATGCTAAAAGTTTTTAATGCCTTCATACATAACTTTGAAATAACCAAAGAAAAAACCATTTGGGAGCATGTTTTACGTCAAAAGCTCTTTCAAATCCAGTTTACGTTATGTAATTCGGTTCTTGGTCTAGGTTTTATACAGGAAACAAATTTCCCCAAAGAGCTATTGATAAGTTTTTGAACTGTCAATAGCTGAAAAAAATGAAACATGGTAAAAAGATGTCCGGACAAGATGTTTCGAACAAAACGAATTTTGTTCGAATCGGATTATTTCCTTAAACCAGTGGTGTCAATATATGGGGCCATCCTCCATACGGAATAATTGTAAGGGGGTCAATGCAGCTGATACCATCATAATATTTTTAGTATGCGCAAAAAAAAAGAAAGGAAAACTGGGTCAGAAAATTAAAATCAGAAAAACTAAGGCATTCGGATTTGAGTTTCCACATTAAGAACATCGACCTATTTTCAGTGTTTGAGAAAGTTTGCGCTTTACCAAGCATAACATCGTGTAAATATTGTATTAATATTTCACTTATGATGTATTTTAAGCATCTATTTTCCCACAGTTATTTACAAGTTGTTAAAGTAGTAAAATTATCAAAACTTACATCAAAATGTAACACGAAATGGAAAAAACTTTCGGTGCACAAACACTATTTTACATAAAATATGTTGATGTTTTTTCAACCCCAGTAAATAAATTGTTGTTTCAGGATAACCTTTATGAAATTCGACCATTGTAAAAATAGCTGGGGTAGGGGGTGGAGCATAACAATTTATACAAAAAAAAAGAATGTGACGGGGGCATAAAGAGTTTGGAAACCACACACTTAAACACCATTGAATGGGGAGGGGAGAGCAGACAGACGCACATTTCCATTTTTAATGAAACACTCAATTGAAGAATATGCAGTAAAAAAAGTCTACTGTTCAAAACTCTTAATATTTTGACAGCTAATAAAATAATTTGGAACACAGGATTTTTTTATGTACTTATGGGCAGGACTGCGGAGTCGGAGGAAAAAGGACTAACTCCGGCTCCGACTCGGACTCAAGGAATTTTAAAGACTTTGACTCCGACTCTTACCCCAAAATCAATTCAACTACTGCTCTGACTTTGCAAACACTGTCAGAGTTGTGGACTTTAGGGCAAAAGGACCAACTCCGGCTCCGACTGAGACTCCGGGAATTTTAAGGGCTTCGATTCCGACTCCTTTACCTCAAAATCAGTCTGACTCCGGCTCCGCAGTCCTGCTTGTAGGACATAGGAGAAAAATATAGCTTTTGGCTTTAGTGACGAAAAAAAATTGCAAAACAAAAGGAAAACGGATGATTTTGAAAAACTAACTTCTTCTATTCTTCTTATTATTATTAAGAAATTACAAACGCGACTGTTCTGAAAAGCATTGTGATTTTTCCCATCTAGTACAACATCAAAAGCAACCCGCAGAAAAAGCACCCCATGACATCGCATTAACTATAAATTCCCCTAAAACATGCTCTTAACTATAAAAAAAATCCCATAACGCGATTAAAAGATCGCATTAACTTCGCGTCTAACTGCAGGAAGCGACGTTCCAGTAACGAGGTGGTCCATCGACTTCAAGCAGCAAAGACAGTGGCTATTTATGCGGTGCCGTTGCGGGGAGATGGCGGATAATAAAAAGGGTATTAATATTTTATGAAGGTGTAAGAAGAGAGGCGATGATTTCTGCCGGGAAATAGACCAATTATTCAGACCTTGACGCCTGGATCGATTTTTGTTGAAGTTTTTTGTTCTCTGCATTATTACGTTGTTCGGTGTTGGTCTTTTCTTTTTACGCGGCACTTTTTTTCTAATTTTGTTGATTGCATTTTGCGTTTTAAATTACGTTTTGATTCATGTGATGGCAATTATCTTTCATTCAAGATCATGGTTTCCTAATTGGTGCTTAAGTTAAAATACAGAATATGATATAGATATTAAGCCGATAAAAACCGTGGTTTGCTCAAAAAAAGGAGTCCAGTTCGTGTTACACAAAAAGCTTAACCCACAATAATTTTACCAAAAACGTTATTAGGTTACAGGTCTGTTCCAAACAGTAAATATGTGTGCCAAACGGTTTTCTATTTAGATCCACTTGCATACCAAATTTTTATGAATTATCACATTACTTCAAGCAGCAATGGCAGTGGAAATTTGTTCTGAAGCTGTGGGGGCGATAGCGGATATACTAAAAAACGAATTGAAGCATGATAAATTGTAACAAGAACCTTTTGAAGGAATCAACTTTATTTCACTAGTATTAAAGGGGATCCAAGGATGTAATGTAGTTTTCTATGGTAATTAGGCCTGTCGAACTGTTTCAATTATGTCAGCTTACATGCCAAGTTTTAAGTAAATTATCGCATCACTTCCTGAGATATAGCAGCCAGAAATAACAAGGAAAACCTATCAATTACAACACCCCCTTAAATCAATTAGTGCCTAAATAGGATCAGCACTTGTACACTCTTAGGTTTACCTCTGAATCCATTTCTCTCAGAATCATTTCAGTATTTCTTGGGATATAGCAGTCAAATTTTAGCAATGAAGTGTTCGATTGCTCCACTCTCTTGAAACAACTGATGCTCAAAACTATTCAGCACAATTGAGAACAGGGTATATATACACTATATGACCAAAAGTATTGAGACACTTTCAAAAATTCATATTTTTAAGGATTTCTGAAGAAATAAAACACCAATTCCTTTGTAACTTTTGTCACATAACAGGTATGTTCCATCTGTCAATTTCCAATAGAAATTATGTCACACTTGCCTTTCGGAGGTCAGTAACAAATTGACGAAAAGAAAATTTTTTTTGGTCATCATTCATCGTAAATAGCTCAGGATAAGCAGTAAATTTCAGAAATTCTTTAGCTTACTGTGTACACTCATTCTTCATACTTTTGAGAAGATATCACTGATATTCACGAAAATATAAGCATTTCTTTCAAAACTACAAATTTTATTTGAAGGTTTTTGTCTCATAACACACAAAGTTTTTCATCAAAGCTTACGAAACCGTCAGAAAACTTGACAGCATACAAGAGAAGCATAATACTAAAATTTGAAAAAAAAATTGAAATTTTAATAAAATATGGACATTTAAAGCAATTAATTTATCACTGCGCATGCGGGAAAGATAGCAATTTATAACTTTCATCATCTAATCCTTATATATTATTTCTGTAGCCTGTTTTTGGTTTCTACGCCAGATTTTCCTCAATTCTTGATCGATTTCTTTGATTTACGCCTTATTTTAAAGCTTATGGTGCTGGCTACTGACGAAAAATAGACCAACGGTCTAAAAATAGTTTTTTTCAGCCGAAAAACCTGTTTTAAAGAATCAGAATGAGGTTTTCGGTTAAACTTATAACTTTAATTTGCGCTCAGACCGACAGAGCTGAATAGCTTGATCGGCAGAGCGTTCTCTTCGTAACCAGGAGAATGCGTGTTCGGGCCCACGTCCGGACATTCTGCAACAAAAAATTAGAGATATATCGCGCATTACATGAACACTTAATTAAGTGAATAACAACTATGAAGGAATAGAATAAATGAGAAGGAAACGCTCCTTGCTGATATGAAATCTTGAAGTGACTTTGTGCTAAATTACTTCGGTATTGTACGTTTTTTTTTTTTTTTTTCTTTTTATGACTCTGGTAAGAAAATTAAAGCATAATGTAAGCGAAAATATAAATAACAGGTTTAAGATTTCAGACTACAATAGAATTGTTTTTTGTTCAGAAAAAAATAATAAATCGTATATTGAAATATATATTCTTCTAATGAGTTTTTGACTCTTTGTACAAATAAAAAAATTACTACCTCAATTTGAAGGGTAAAATATATATTTTTTCTTCTTTTTGCAAAAAAACAAATAGCTTATCACATTTTTACTATATTCGAAAAGCAACTCTTAAAAAAGAGCGTAGTTCAATTTATTTTGTATTTTAACCGTGCTGTTAAATGATGAACACGTGCTGCCATCTAAATCATAACGGTTCAAGCAGCCTGCGGTAACAAATTGTAAAAATTTTCAAAAATAAAAAAATGTTTCTTCAATATCTTATCTTATATATATTATTCCCTTCTCATTTTAAAACTTATCAGGCTGGCTAATGAAGAAAAATAGACTTACGGTCGAAAAATCAAGTTTTCGAAAACGCCTGTTGCTGTTTCAAAAACTTGATGCTGCCCCATAGTTCTTATGCATTTTTTAAAAGCAAAGGTAATGCAGTTTTCCCTTTTTTACGTCGCTTTCGGCAAAAAAAAATAGCCTGTGTGTGTGTTCATATTTTAATAAAGCTTAAAAGCACTGGACTTGTTCGGTTAAATTGATAATTTTTTTTCGTAGAGCGTTCGGCTATAAACTATCTGAACTTCGGAAAAGTTTGGGCTGTCCGAAAGAATATCAAATTTATATTAGTATTACGCATTACATGTACTCATAACATACAAACGTAATAAAATAAATGCAGTGGGAATGCTACTTGGTGTTTCGACTCCTTTATGCAGGCAACAGTTATCATTGGGATAAGTTGACTGTTAATCGAAGAGTGCTCTTCCTTTTTTTAAGCTTTGACTACATCCAGACCACTCAGCATAATGTAAGCATAAAAAAGTATTAGATTTACCTAAAGGAAATCCTTTTTGTGCAGAAAAACATTTTCATTGTATGCTGAAATGTAGATGTTTCTAATAGCAGTGTTCGACCTTTTGTACAAATGAAAAAATACTACGTCAAATTAAAACTACGAGTTTCACCCAGTAAACCTTTAATTTTTTATTCGCTCGAATACGATATAAAGCATTAAAATTATTATCAACTTCATTAGCAAGAAATCATTTTCTACTCCTCTGCTTTCTGCTGAAAAAAAAAACATTTTGTCTATGTTCGAAAAATTACACTTAAAAAACGGACTCAGTTCAACTGGTTTTGGTTTTGAATTTTAAGTGTTCGATTAAAAGAGAAACATGTGCGGGCATTTAAGCCGTAACTGTTAAAGCAACCTTCTATGTGAAATAGTTTAATATTCAAAGATAAAAACACTTATTTTCAATCTAATTTATTACTTCTCTAGAACGTTCGTTTCAATCGCTACGTGAGATCTTCGTCATTCTTTAATCAAATTCCATGCTTTTCGAATAATTTTAAATCGTATCATGCTGGTTAATGACAAAACATAGAAGCATGATCTTATTATTATTATTTTTTTTGCCAAAAAGCTTTTTTGCTGTTTTTTACTACGCATTCCTTCAATGAATAGCTTTCGAAAAGGAAGGCGCAATTGCTAGGTTTGTTGGAGTGCCGGGTTGTTAATCAGAATGGCGCCAATTCGAATCTGTGCCAATAAATATCTCTTTAATATTTCTTTTTTTCCCGTCAGATGCTTACATGGGCAGGACTGTATTTGCCACAACCTGTTTTTTTACATGCACAATTATTGCTTTTTCACGAGTCACTACTCAGCCACACTTTTAATGATATTTATGTTTGAATTGAAAATATGCACGACCAAAAGGTGAGAGATGATCAAATTATTACAACGTTGTATTTGACGAGGTTTTGTTACTGATATCTTTAAATTACATGCCTTCTCTTCTGCGCTTACTTTTTTTTCGGTTTTCCTTCATAATGTTCTTCCTTTGAAATTCTTAAAGAGCGAAATACGTTATGAAACGATTCGAAGCACAGTGCGGAGTTCCGCACGGGGTCGACTAGTACCAAACTGAATTCTTTAACTCATAAAAAAAATTCCAGCTCAATATCTCAAAAAATTTAGAAAGTTATCAGCTAACTAATGAGCCGAATTTGAATAACTCTTGGATAGGCTACGAATCGCGAGGGATCGTTCACAAATTAGCTGTTTTTTATCATTAATCATACTGAACGATTGCAAGCAAATGTTACTATCTTGCGAACGACCCCTCACGGTACGTCGCATACCCAAGAATTATTGAAATTCGGCTCGTTAGATCCCCGATAACTTTCTGAATTTTTAAGATATTGAGCTGGAATTTTTTTATGAGTTGAAGAACTTAGTTAGTGATCACGAAAGTTTTAAATTGCTATCTTTCGCGCATGCGCAGGGGAAAATTAATTGCTTTAAATGGCCATATTTTATCAAATTTTCAACATTTTAACTTCAAATTTTAGTATTATGCTTCTCTTGTATGCTGTCGAGTTTTCTGAAAGTTTCGTAAGCTTTGATGAAAAACTTTGCGTGTTATGAGCCAAAAAGCTTCGAATAAGGAAGAAATGCTTATATTTTCGTGAATATCTTTTCAAAAGTATGGAAAATGATTGTACATAGTAAGCTAACTAAGTTCTGAAATTTATAGCTTATTCTCAGCAGTTTACGATGATTGATGACCAAAAAACATTTTTGCATTCCTCAATTTGTTACTGACCCCCGAAAAGCAAGGGTGATATAATTTTTATTGCAAAATGACAGCTGAAGCATACTTTTTACGCGACAAAAGTTTCAGTGCAATTGGTCTTTTATTTCTTGAGAAGTCCTTAAAAATGTGAATTTTTGAAAGCGTCCCAATACTTTTGGTCGTGAAGTGTATGTGTACCGAATTTCGGTCGATTTCATGCGGTACTATTTGAGAAAGAGTGACAACAAAAAAATAAATTTATTTTAGCTCATAATCATTTAAGTTGTTGTAAGTACTAACTTAGACCACTCTACTGCTTCTGACAAAAGAACGCACCGGCTTACTCCGTTGGTGGAGCTGTGAAAAGTTGCTACTGACAGGACCCATTTGTGATATTGAGGCCCTATGCAAAACACTTTTTCGGTTCCCTCTGTTATCGAAAGCTTACAAACTAAAACATTCACTAGGATTAAATAAACCAGAAATACCAACTTCAAGGATACCGTCAACCTCTCACTCAAACTTTGCTGTGGTGCAGAACTTCCCACACCTTAAGTAAACATAAGAAAGGAGGAAAAAGTTAAATAAAAAATCTTAATTATCTTCCTTTTTCTTAATAAATTGACGATAACGTAAGCAATTTTCTTACTTAGGAGTGCCCTGGCCGTAAGCCATGGCTATAAGCTTGCCTAATCAGTAGTCAGGCACTGGTTACAAAGGTATTTAGTCCAGCTGAAAGTGTAAGCCTAAATTACCATACATAATAAACGTTAAGCGAGTGTATTTCAAAAACTTCTTAATGAGAGAAGAAACTAGAAATATTTTCGGAATAAAAAATTTAAAATGTGTTTTCTTGTTGTGTTGTGTTTTTTTAACAAAAACCACTTTAATGCAGGCAGACTTACGCAATTATTTACATCATTCAGCAGTAATTATTAAAATTGTATCTTGCTATGCCATGTCTAAGCAAATTCAGGTGCCTCTATATTAGCGGAAGCAACTATCTGTATTGGCGATGACAAAGGTTCGTCATGGTGCAAATTAGGCTTTAAGAATTCTCTAACCAAACGTTACAAGGTGCCAGGTGTGGGCATATTGGCATCTTTTATGCATATGCATGTGAAAGAATTAATAAATGGAATGGTCCTCTCTAAATCATAAACCAACGGAATTAATTCTGATTAACCCTGATGTTGATTTTGACGTTTTTTTTCTTCAAAGCAAAATTCGGGTTCAATTACATTTCTTTGGAATAAACCTCAATTTTCTAATCTGTATTTATTTTAAAGTTAAATAATGGGGAAACGGGAAAAAAAATTCTATTTTTTTCTTAAAACAAATAAACTTATACGAGAATTTCTATCAATCATGATGATCAATGATATACTTTTCTTCATAATCGACTTCCTTTTGTCATACAGTCAACACGGCTTCCATTTCTGATAAACTAATTCGTTTCGGAGCAAAATATCTGGTAATAACATTTTGGGTATCGGAAACATTTTCATGTTTTCTTGTCGCATAGCGAAAGCAATAAAGATAAGTCAGGGGTTGCAATGCCGGGTAAGTACTGTGGGTGATTCAACCATTAGAAACTCATTAATTGTTTCCTTCTCTTGAGCAGCGTGGACTTATATGATCATATTTTCGAATCACACCTTTTCCGCTGCCAATTGCTGGAATATATTCGCTCAACCTTACACCACCCGATTTACCTTTGTTCCCACTGTTACAGCACTTACTAATGCAGAAAAAACATCCAAAATGCCATCTCCTCATATTTAGCTCCAAAACAATTGAATTTTATAGATCCGGAACTGGAAATGTTGCGCACCAGATGAAAAAAAATTACGGGGTTCAATCAAATAAAAGTTTGTAAAAATTATTTTTTTTGTAAAAAAAAAACGATATTTTATATTTTTTTTCTGGTCTTCGTATTACCTTTATTACGTTTGCCTGGCTTTTTCGATAAGCCTGCAAAAATTTATAGAATTACCCCTGCATCTAAAACGACATTCAAGCAAACGACTTAAAACTATTAATGTAATTTTGAATTTTTCTTTCAAAGCCTTTCACCGATAGAGAGATTTAAAATTTAAGTTACTGCCTTTCTGGAAATTACGACTCAGAGCCTGAAAGCATGTTTCTCACCAAAAGGGCTCTTGAGCAGCGCAGCCGTGCTCTCCCGCTATTCGATGCCTTCAATCTTGAGATACATCAATTACGTGGTTGACTGGGAAGGATGAAGGGGATGTTCGCACAAATGAATAATCTTCCTTGAAACGTGACACTTGAACGAGCTTTCGAAAGATATATTGCTGTGCGAATTATATTAGAGGCGCTGGGTGCGATCTTTGTTGTATAGTTACAGGGATCGTTAACTCAGCATCAATATCACGCCCCGTACAAAATGAAATTGCCACAATAGTTCAAAAAGAAGAAAGAACTGCGAGTTCTCATGTACGGGAGTTAGAATTTATGATTCTTGAATTCATTATTTTTTTATGAATTTTTGCTTGAGTTGAGAGTAAAATTAAGTTTGTTTTACGGTATATATATTTTTTTCAATTTTTAGCAGCATTTTTATGACCTTCTGTTACTGTTATTTGAAATTTATCTCCTGTTGCGCTTTACATTTGTCATTTATTTTCGTCTGAAATATTTTATGCTTTTTGCATTATTTAATTTGAGTATCTTCTGCACTGTATACAGTTTTTTTTTTTTTTTTTAGACAGAAAAGTTGAAATTTTTTGATGGATGAGAATATTGTTTTTCTCGCTGGGGAATATTATTTTAATATTTGGTGCAACTTAACTTTGTGTGTGTTTTTATATAAGTTGGAGAATTTCGTCTTGTTTGCTAAAGAGAACAAAAGTATTTATTTTTTAAACTCCAAAGAAGAGAGAGAGGAGAATGGAAGAAGCATCTTTTTTTGCGCTTATTTACGTTTTTAGGGAAAGTTTGCTAAAAGAAAAAACATTTTTGCACTGTTTTTGAAAGATTTAATTTTCCATAATCAAGGATTGCTGTGAAACAATGTTATTTCCATTTACTCCGTCAGTAGAGTGTTGGAACGTCAAGTAACTTCGGTTAAGAGGTAAAAGAAGTATATGTCCCATATCATCGCACATTATTATCAAACAAAGCTTAAACAATAACAGCAATCACGGATCAATTCCAAGTCTTTAACTCTCCATTAACTTCGTCATCCTCGTAAATTGAAAGTAATTTCAGTCAGGGGGATAAAGGAAACATGCGTTATATCGGACATTATTTCCACCCAAAAATAACAGTATCGACAATCAAAG
Organism: Uloborus diversus; assembly: GCF_026930045.1. Taxonomy (NCBI): domain Eukaryota; kingdom Metazoa; phylum Arthropoda; class Arachnida; order Araneae; family Uloboridae; genus Uloborus; species Uloborus diversus. The sequence goes on along the minus strand of NC_072735.1, from coordinate 66,459,880 downwards.
ATTTGTACAAAATATCTCATTAACTTCATCAGTAGGATGTTGGAAAATTAAGTAATTTCAATCATAGAGATAAAGGAAACATATGTCTCGTAACATCATACGCAACATTTCCCAGCAAAGCTTTAAAAATAGCGGAAAACAATGCAACAAGAATTCAAATCGAGAAATCGTTGAATTAATTTTACTGCAAGTCAATCAATAGTAAATCATAAATAGACTTTGATTGCAAAAATTATGCTTCTTAACTGAAAGAAGCAATTTGTTCAACCCAAGATTGAGGGCTCGATATATGCTTTTCCGTTCTTAGAAAACCACCAGCAAGAGGAATGAGTGCTGGAATTTTAAAACAGTGAGGGAAATGTCAACGGGACAATAGGTAGACAAAGTTTGACAAAAGTGGGTGTCAAACTATTTTTGCTTTTCTACAGAGCCAAATACATTGCTTCACTCTGTTGTTGAATGAAAAAGTTATTCTTTTAGTTTATATCTTTTTAGCCCACTTTCCTTTAAAAGTCAAAAAAGACGGGGGGGGGAGCGGAAGCATGAGAGAAGGCTTAATGCATCTTAAAAATATCTCTAAAACAGAAAAATAGTCAAAAATAAATAAAATAATCAAATAAATATTGAAAAAAAAAACAGGAAAGTTAGGTTTTGAGATTGAGGAAATATGTTTCTGTTACCCCCTATCCCCCAATTACTTTTAAATGAATATTCCTATTCGAAATAAAATCGGAAAAAAAATATATTCAAAAGATCTCGCCGAGGACAACTCATTTCCATATTTTACTTTTTGACTTAAACAATTTTTTGTTTAATTTTGAACAGTTCAAAAAACCTTAGCGTTAAGGCCTACGGTTAAACTTAAGGCCAATATAGATCCCTAACTTAAAGGCGAATTTGTTTCACATAAACTTTGTTGGAAAAAGCTCTTGATGAAGAACATGTACAAAAAATATATTTTGATTTAGTTTTTTTAAGGGTACTTTTTGAACAATTCAAAACTTTTTAACATTAATGAAAAACGAAAAATATTTTTTGGTCACCCAAAAAATTTGCAGATTCTGCTTATATTCTCAATTTTTGGTTTCAAGAAAGAGAAAAAAAAAGTTTTTGTAAAAATCAAAATACGATATCCCATAAACTTAACAATGGCGGAAGTAAGTGATAAAGATGACTTCATCAAAATAAAATGAATTCAAAGCGCAAATGATTTCACCAGGACTGCATCTTCTAGAATTTTAGAGCTTTTGACTCCAACTCCTGTTTCCCGAAATGAGTCCAACTCCAACTCTGTTTCACCAAAGTGAGTTCCGATCTGAATCCGCAGCTTTTTTTTCTGTGAAATAATGATTGTTGAGATTATTTATTTAGGTTTTCATTTTAAAGTTTTATTTAATAAATTTATTTTTGGCTGCGGGGAAAAAGAAAATTTTGGGTGCTTTATTTTTTAACAGAAAGAAAATTGTGCTGATGATAAAAGAAAATTATTTACGAAAGTAAAACTATTTATTTATTATCCAAAGCATATTTATTTATAATTTTTATTTTAATTTTCGGCAACAGAAGAGATAAAATCCGAGGCGCTTTTTTTTTTTTTTTTTTACTAAAAAGAGCTACAAACGGTTTTTTTCCAACATTTTTTTTTAAACAATTGAAGAAATTTTTATGGAAAAAAATGTATTAACTGCATTGTTTAAAAGATTCCACTACTTTTTTCCGTTTATTTATTCCTTATGCACGTATTTCATCAGATGAAAGAGGCATATTTTGTTTTTAGTAATCAGTTTTAAATGTTAAAAAGGAATGGTTGACACAATTTGTAGTTTTAACTCTTTTTTGTAGTTCTTTGTAGTTAGGAGAATATTGATCAGTGCTAGAAAGTCGATGTTAATACACAGGAAAGTAGGCTTGTTTAGTTTTGGATGAAACTCCTTGTTTATATTCCTTTTTCTTTATGTTCTTCTGTTCGGGTTGTTTTTATGTTTCATTTAAAACACGTGTAAGCGACAAGCTCTCAATACAGCATGAGTTCTGTAAATGTTTTTTCACTGTTATTGCATTGTGAATGCGGGAAGCACAACTTATAGTTGAAATATGTGAATGATGTTTTAAAAATCAGGCTTAGAAAATTTTCGATTTTTGCTCGAGCATTATTATTAAACCAATGACTTCGTCACGTTTAATGTTTCACTGCTTTATTTATCAGTTTTCAATTATGTCACACATTCAAACTATTTTATTTACTACTAAAATTTATTGTTTCTTGAAAGAACTCCTACCCATCTTAAACCAAATGCGCTTCACATCCTCAATTTAGCTTCTATCAATCGAAGTGCTGAATCTCATCTCTCTACTAAATTCAATCAATTTATTGTGACGCGAATAATATTACATCCCATTTTCTCAGAAGGTCAACTGCATGCTAATGAGATCGTTAATTGAACAACAACTGAATGTAAGCACACGGACTGATGCAACTGTATCCGCAGTGGGTTACCCTAAACTGATGTAAATGGTATCAAATTTATGAATACTCAAACTGTGTTACAAAATAACGAAAGCCCTACAATTTTCACTCAGATACCATAACATATGAGATGGTTATAATGATAGTGGTAAGCATATCACAGAAAAAAGACATAAAATAATTCTTGATTCGCGCAATTGTGTATCTCAAATCCCATTAAAAATTGGAGTGGACAACTAATAGCATCCGAATCAACAATAAACCACAATAAATAAAAATAAATAAATAAACTTATGAAAAAAGTTCGCATTTCTGCATAAGCTTGATTTTATAATTTTTGAAACACACCTTTTAGAGACTTAAGGAAAAAATTACAGCTGACTGGGATGGTATTAGTTCTTGGGGGAAGGGGGGGACTTTTTACAAATTTTTCGTATTGCTTTTGAAATCAAAATAATAATTAACGAGATCATGTTCTTTTACTTCACTATTGTTTACTCTCATTCACATTCCCCTCTTGAAAAGGACGTGCATTTTCAATCGGTTGCAATTCAACCACTTAGGAAAGTGAAACTTAAATAATTACTCCTAAAATCACAAAAAATAAACTTAAATAAACATTAATGAATAAAATAATTTAAAAAGACTGCATTTCTGGATAAGTTTTATTTTAGAATTTTTGGAACACTCCTTTTAGAGACTTTAGATGGGTTTAAGTGGAAGAACATTTTCTTCTTCTTTTGAGGGAAGGGATGTACAACAATTTTCAAGTCAGAATTTTCAATTGATTACAAGTCAACCACCTTCGAAAATAAAGCGAAACCAATTACTTTTTCTACCACAATAAATAAAAATAAATAAATAAACTAATATAAAAGTCTGCAATTCTGCATAAGCTTGATTTTACAATTTTTGAAACACACTTTTTAGAGACTTTAGATGGATTTAGGTGTAAGAACGTTTTTTTTCCTTCTTTTTAGAAGAAGAGAAGGTTCAACAGCTTTCAGGTTAGCATTAAAAATTTGTTTCAAGTCAACCGTCTTCGAAAAAAAACCTAAACCAATCCCCAGTAGCACCAGCACGTTTAAATCTGGTACAGAAATCGTGTTATTGGTCAAATGACGGTGTTAAGTGTTACTTGCACGTAAAATTAGACGTACAGCAACAGTCATATTATCAAGCTGCCAGTCTAGTTCTGAGGGGACGTCATATTAGACGTTCAAAAAACGTTCTAATGACACGGTGTTATTCCCGTGCTAAAATAACATAATATTTGACGTTCAGCTGTCACCGCATCCGAGCGCCCTCTATATCTGTTTACCGTGGAATAGTTACAGAAACTTTCTTTGCTTGTAAACTTCAACCACTTTCGGAGCAACTGCTGAAAAACAATCCGAGCAATGGATTATTCTTTTATCAAAAGTAAGTGATTAATTTAATTATAATTACTTTTAAATCTTTCACATGTTAATTTTGTTTATAAATCGAATTTCATTTAAATTTTGAGTTAATTGGGGTTTTTTTCTTAGCTTCCAACATTCTGCAAAACTTAATTGTTCCATTTGTATAATTTAATATCAATGGCTTTTTCACGGATATATTTTTCGCTAATGTTTCTTTGTGCAATTTTCATTTCTGATCTGAATTCGAATTGATTGCTACATTTATTTTCCTTAAAGTGGTTGTTTTAGTTATTCTTGTTTTCGACTATGAATTTTAAGTTGCAATAGAGTATACATATATATTTTGTTTTTGCTGAATCTCAGTTTTTAATGTATTTAAAATGTTTCATTTTAAAGTTTTCATACATTTAAGAAAGTAGACGGCTCACATAATGATTCTATTATTGCAAAAATAAACCTCAAAAATTTTTATGAAAAATGTGTTGCTGCTGTAAAATGTAGTACATACTGTACAGAAATCAGAAAATTAGTATTCTTGAATGTTGAGACAGAAAATGAGTCTAAATTATTTAAAGAATTTTTCAATTTAAAATATTCATGATAAAGAATCAATTTTATCAGCAGAAAAGGTCTCAATCAAAATAGTACCTAAAAAAAATTATGGCGTTGAAAATGGTCAAGATTATAAAAACAAGATTCGTTGTATAACGCATTCAATTTGTTCTATTCTAAAACAATATTTCCTGTTGTTAAAGATATTATGTCTGACTATGCTTTTTTGTTTTTATTCATTTATTTTTTTTTTCAGAAGCAAGTTGAAATAAATGCTAGGTTATGTTTTCGGTTTATAAAAATAGAATGCGTATTGCTTGTTTATTCTATCGCAGCAAAACAAAATGGCGAGCTGCTACCAGCTGTTGATTACCATCACCTGGTGCTTGAAAGTTTTCTGCGTTTAATATTCCCGCACAGATTTAACAAATAAAAAAGACTGCCAAAAATTAACTAATTGAATTGAAAACGGATGGGGTAAGAAAAATAATATTAAATAGAAGTGTTGGCTTAAGGAGTTAAAATTATCTCCCAGTGTTTTTTGTATTAAGAAAAATATTCTCCCTGTAACGAATTGTTTGAACACAGATTTTTTTTTTTTATTTTTTTTTTATGTCTTTATTTCGAGTTTTAGATTCAGCTTTTTAATTTTTAATGTCTTTTTGACGAAAAACCAGCCTTGCTCTTGCATCAATCGGCATACTATAAGTGGAATTAAATTGTATTAAATTATGAGTAGAGTATGTTTTGTGCCATTTTTAAATAGGATCGAATTTATGTCGAATCAAGGGGCAAAAAAATCCTCAACCTGACCTTTTCATATTTTCACGAAACTTTCAAAAATCTTCTCTTCTACTTCTTAAATTTGTAAATAATTTTGAGAAAAAAAAATCAATCATTCATAACTTATGATTTTGAAATTCGTTAAAAAGCATTTGCTGGTCGGCAGTGCTTTCAAATATTTAACTGCATTTCTATGAGAACTTCAGTCTTGTAAAATAGCTCCTTTTGAAATACAATTACGTGCTCTTTAATTCGATATGTAAATTGAAAACCTTTTAAATAAATGTTTCTCACCAAATTTTAAAAATACTTGAGACAGTGTCTTTTATCTCAAAAAATTAGTGCTAATCAGGGGTGTTTGTGATCCCAAATTTCCGAAAATTTTGGGCTGACGCAATCTAAAAGTAAAAAAGTATTTAAAAAAAATTTTAAATTGGTACTTTTCAAATGATTTCAAATGTAAAGGGGGCAACTTCCATAATTTTCACTGTCTATAAAAAAAAAGTACTTGAGTCCACCATCACCCCTGCTGCTATCCCTTAATGGTTCCACCCTGAAAGTATTTTTTTTTTCAAAATCTCTAAAAGACATTATCTTAAAAAAATGAGAATTTTTTTTCCTAAATATTGAGTTATGTGAAAAAAAAAAATCAAAGAGTATTTAAGTTACTGATCAAGTTAAAGTGCATGTAATTGTCACCCATTACACAATCCTGATGCTCCCATAGCTTTGAGATATCATTTCAAAGCACTGCAGGAAGGCATATTAATAAACTCATTAATTACTCATTAGTTGTGTCGCCTGGCTTTGCACGGTCTACCTCGAAAATAAAAGTTATGTCAAGTGACCATTGTTCAGCAATCAGTCTTGAACAAAAAACTCAAAAAATCAGTAACATTTTGCTGCAGATTCCGGAAAAATAACCAAAAAGTTAACATTTTAAGTAATTCGATCACAGGAAAACCCTCAAAGCAAAACTCAGAATTTTATTTGTACATGTTTGAGAAAAAAAATGCAACAGATCTTTTTTCTCAATGATTTTCTGCATGCTACAAATTTCAATAAAAGCATTGTTACGGAAAGTTGATGAAGCACTGATAATTTGAATGGAGGAAAGCCCTCGAAAAATAGGGATTTTATGTCGAAATCTAAGTATTATAATTAGTAGTTTTCAGTTGATAGCTCTGCTAATTATTATCGGGGGATTATTTTGAATAGCCAAACATAAATACGGGAAAATTACGAATACATCGATAACTGGTTCGATGTTCAGTTTACTGGCGTTCGGGAGAAGTAACTCGGACAGAGATGGATAGATTAATGCATAGATAGATAGGTACATACGCTTAGTTTTTAATTATGTAAGATGAATTATGAAAGATTTTTTTTTTTAAACCGTATGCATCTTAATGATATAAAAGAGCAAAGTTTCTGAAAGTTTCATGTTAGTCTGAAATGGTTTGGTTGAGTGCCTAGTTGATTTAACATGTGAGTGACCCAATACGAAATAGAACACAAAGAAATTAAAACAGTAATAAATGAAATAAGCTTATTTTTTTTTACAATGAAAAAAACAAATTAGTGCACATCTCTTCTTTGTCTGACAACTTCCATTTCATCCTTTGGTATAAGTCTTAATAAACGCGATTTTGGAAAAATATCATTGAGTATTTTCATATCTTGAAATTAATTCTAGTAATATCTCTGAATGTATGTGTGGTACATTGGTTTTTACCTTTCTTCATTATAAACTCTGAGATGTGCACAAAATATATAATTTCAGTAATGCAAATAGCATCTTCTCCTGAAAGCAGCAGGCCATGTTTTATGTGTGTATAAACTGGTTTTCCTATGTAGAAGTAGAATCAAGTTATGACACTTAAAATTATTACCCAATTAGACTAAAAATACTAACCAATTCAGGTTCCATATCAAACAACAAATAAACACGCAAAAATGATGTATAAATGCAGAAATAAAGAGTATCAATTTATTTTTAAAATAATGAAAATATGTTTTTTGCAGTATGAAATGATGGAAAAAAAAGTACTATCATAGAAAACGCATAGAACTTTCTTAGTGATTTTTTTTCCCGCTTGGAGAAATTAAGGGTCTTGCTCGATATATAGCACGAAAGTCACAAACATGGGTACTCGAGTTGGATTTTGAAATTCCTTTAAAAACAGCATGGTTTTTCTGTGATTAAAACTAGAATCATATTTTATGTTTTTTTACATGCATCATTATGTAATTTTTTTCATTAAAGAAAATCCTAAGTCAAATTGTCTCTTATGTTAAAAAAATGTATTGCCTCTCTATGACTATTTCTAAAAAATGATGAACACATTGGGCTCCCAAGGTATGATCAACGGTTGTATTGTACTATTGGATTTGAACACTTCGGGTTACATTTTTTTCCAACTTATTTAGTTTAATTTGTATCATTAAAAAATAAGAATGTTTACGTCAAGTGATGATTTCTGACTGTGCTTCAAATTTTTTACGCACTTAATCTTATTATAAGCTGCAATTTTTGTCTTTTTATTCGTATTTTCATTTCAGGCAGCCAAGGTCATTAATGGGACAAAACGATCAACGCCTTTCTTTTTAGTTCCTTTTTGGTTGTTCCTATAATCAAAATATGTGTAAGAGTTTATCATGTAAAATAAAGGGTATTTTGTGATTAAATTTTTTATTAACTTGTATGTATTACTTCATTGATTTTCTGTGTGACTTACGTGATTCTTTTGCAATTAACTAAGGAATAGAAGAATATAATTCACATGAGTTTTTCTGAGGACTAAGAAACATCTTGTATTTAAGAGAGAGAGAAAAGGGGGAGTAGAGGAAATTCAGGGTTTTAACCATAAAATTATTTAATCAATCAAAAAGTTAATGCCGTAAAATAGCTTCAATAGGGAAGTCCATGGAAAATTTGAGACCCTTTTCAAGTAGAATCATAAAATGATTCAACTAAAGTAAATTTTTTCTGTCATCCAAATATTATTCATCACAGACCAACTAAAAAGAAGCAGGCACTTCAAAAAAAAAAAAAAATTCCCTAGCAAATTTTTACATTTGTGAAAGTTTTACTACTGTTGCTGTATTTTATTTTTAAATTTATTTCTCCCTATATGTAGTAGACACATCTTAGCCATTACAGAGCATCATTTGAAAATTGTAAGAACTTTAAGGGGAGTCAGTACCCTAAATACTTTTAAAAATTCGATTTTTTGATTTCTATATATTTTGATACTCCATTTCAGTACCTTTTTAATGATACAAACTTCTTGATCGTGCTCATATGAGAAGTAAGTTAAAATAAACTTTTAAAAAATGTAAACATATTTTGATAAGGTATGATTTTCTTCTTTAAATTGTTATAACGAGAAATGGTATTTTTGAAACTAAATGTTCCTTTTTCTCTTGCCACCAATTCCATACATCTAATTAGAATTTTTTAAAAAAACTTTCTTTCTGTAAAACTTTTCTTTAGTATAAAGAAAAAAGTCTACTTTACGTACAGAAAAAATTCATAATTGTATCTTTAATAGATTTTCAGAGAAAGGTACATGAACATGTGCAATTAACATTGACGGTATAGGGGATACTAACTCCCCTTAAAATATGTATTTTATTTATGAAACTATTTTAATTTATTAATGTACAGGATTCGTCAAACCGGGCCCAGCACGGAAAAAAAAAGAAAAACTCGTGGGTTTGTTAACACAACCACTTGAAAAAAAATAGACTATGTCGATGAAGTTGATTTTTTTTTTTTTTTTCAAAATTTGCCGCATATTGAAACATTTATTTCAGAAACAAACTACATATTAGATCTAAAATAAATAATACCAAGTATACGAAAATTGGCATCTGGCTTTCTGAACAACTTCTTAAGTTTTAGGAATTAAAACTGCATATGGACTTGATAAAAAAAAATCCAGGGTAGCTAAGGTTTTTTAAATTACCCCGGTTTTTCTACAAAACCTGTTCATGTATTCATGGGAAATTACTTCTGAAGTTATGTTGCAATACACCTTGAATAAGCCCAAGAGTCGAACCTTGAAATTGTGGTGTGACTGCAAGGCTACTGCTATTAACTGCTCTAGGGAGTTGCATTTTAGGACAGTTAAGCCTCTACAAGTGTTCATTTCATCAAAATCTGTAAATTAATCGATATTTTTGTAAATTTTGTGCTATTATTTAAGTTTGCAGAACAGAAAATATAAAACCCTAATTTACAAAAACTGTACACGTTTAACAGATATTGTAAACGAAAGGTTAAAAAAAAAACTACGTTTAGGAAAAAGTGCACAAAATCTGAACATTGTAATTCAAGGTAGTATTTACGGGAGGAGTCGAAACACTTTGACCCCTCTCAGTATGGCAAATTTTGCAAAACGTTAATTTATATTTTCCAAATATGGCTAAGCTTTTTTTCCTGGATAAGATATTTTTGCATTTTACTAGAGGGGCAAAAACTCCTCTACTTGAGTTTTCGAACATCAAAACACTTCTGAACTAAGTTTGGAAAAGATCTGCCGTAAATAAGAATTGTCCGAGGAAAACCCCTTTATGACGGGAGGCCAAACTCCCCCTCCCCCTTTGTAAACTTTTGCACATCAAAGGAACTATGTGCCAAATTTGGCAAATGTCATAAACTCGATTTGTAAAAAGGAAAACGCTCTATGGGGTTTTTCCTGCCTTAGGGAGGGAAGAAAACTCCCCTATGTGAATTCCTGAACATCAAAGGACCTCTCAAACGATCCAACATAAACTGAATTTTGCATAAGGGCAAATCTTCTTTGGGGGAATTTCCACCTCCATAGGGAGGCGAAAACTCCCCTATGTGGATTTTTCAGCATCAAAGAAAGCTATGTGCAAAATCTGTCAAAGGTCCAGTGTAAACTAGATTTTTGTGAAAAGGAAAACCCTCTATGTGAATTATTGAGCATCAAAAGACCTATGAGCCAAATTTGGCAAAGATCCGACGTAAACTGAATGTGTACAAGGAAAAATCCTCTATATATTGTTCCCCATCGGCAGGGGCGAAAACCCCAAGGAAGTTCTTGAGCATCAAAGTATCTACGAGTCAGATTTGGTAAACTCGATTTGTAAAAGGAAAAGTCCTGTATGTGGGCATCTGCACACCATAGAAATGGGGCGAACAATCCCCTATGAGACTTCTTGATCATCAAATGACTAGACAAAATTGAGTGCGTCAAATTTGTCAAACATCCGACATAAACTGGATTCTTTTGTAAAGAAAAATCCTCATTGTGGTGTTCTTTGGGGGGGGGGTCTTTCTATGAGGAATTTTCGATCATCAAAAGATTTCAGTACGAAATTCAGCAGAGATCTGAAGAAAACTGAATTTCTAAATGGAAAACGCCCTTATGGGGTACACCCTTCATTTTTTCGAATTTTTTTACCTGTGAAAGCAGAATATTCAGTATTGTTTTGTTAACACCAAAATGAAACGTCATCCTACCACTTTAATATAACGTAATATTCCACGTTCAAAATTGGTGCAAAAGCGGTGGTACAACACCAGATTTCGACGTGCTATACGACATCGATCGACGAGACACATAGACGCTTTTTAGACCGTTCTGGGAGAACGTAATTTGAACGTTTCGGTTGGTGTGCTCTGAACGTGTTATAGAACGAGCTTTGAACTCCTTTGTGCTGCTTGGGATTACTCTTGCTATCACAATAAATAAAATTAATTAATTGTCATAAAAGTCTGTTTTTCTGCGTAAGCTTGATTTTACAATTTTTGGAACACTCCTCTTAGAGACTTTAGATGGGTTTAAATTGAAGAAAGGGGGGGGGGTCACTCCATTCCTTTTGAGAGAAAGGAATTGGGCAACAATTATCAGGTCAGCATGAGTGACATGGAGCTTAATTCGGTCCTGAAAAGCACGATCCATAAAAAGAAAACATTTTACTCAAAATAGAAATAAATCTCTTGTTTTTACTTTAAGAACTTTTTTTGAAAGCAAACGTGAAATTTTCTTTTTTATTTAACCTGAATCGATGTTTTCAAATGCTTCCTTTGAATAAAATAGATCAAGCACCAGAAATAGGTTATACTGACAGAAAGATTGCAAGTGTGCTACATTTCAAAAGAATTTTTTTTCAAACCTTCGAGGCACCACAATCTAAGGAAAATTTATTGATTCATTTACAACCGAAAAATGTACTGTTTTCATAAATATTTGAGTTTTTTACCCCATTAAAACTTTCAAGAAATGCACTAATATTCCCATCACAAAAGTTAAGTATTAAGTCATAGAATCAAATTAACTACCTAAGACTGAAAATTTTTAGTACTTCCTAAGCTTAGGAACTACCAACGTTCAAAGAACAAAAGAAAAAGACAGAATTTCACCTTCGGAAAGCATAACGTGCTAAAGAACAAATTTAGCTGTAAAAGTTGTAGCCACACGTTTTCACGTAGTACCTATATTTCAACGACAAAAGAACCAGTAGCGGTTTTACGGGAAAAATGATAGTAGTTACCCTTCTTTTTTTTTTTCACATTTTAATAAGGTGAGAGTATGTTTTAACTTTAAGTGTTTGTAAAACATCCTAAAGAGCATGCAGAAAGGTTTAATATCGCTTTAAAACAGCTGTAGGATTAAATATAAGTTAAGAAAAATTGATTATTCTAACGTGCTTCGAAAAGTAGAAAATTTATAAGATTACATTTTTGCCCAAAACACTTTTTTAAGGGAGTTAAATTTGAATCAAACTTTTTATGGTTCAACATGATATTTCATTGTTATCTTTCGTTTTTTTTTCTTTTTGAAAACTTTTCGTTCAAATTTTAAAAATTGAAAAATGATTACATTGATGCTTATGGGGAAGTTGGAATTGTAAGAAGGTGGATTCGCTTCGGGAAAAATTTACAGTATTATTAGATGTAGGGAAGGTCTAAAAAAGAATTTTTTTCTTTTGTTGATAAATGTCCTCTGTAAAAACATATTTTGTTTTTCAAATTAAAGCTAATGTTAAAATTTTTTACACCCCCCCCCCCTCTAAAATTAAGGGTGACTTTACTTAATTCTTAGTCACGTAGTTAGTTACTAAAACTTCCATAACTCATTCCATACACCTCCCAGACATCAGTTCCAGATTCGTTTTGGAAAAAACTCCCACGACTCCCCCCCCCCAAAAAAAAAAATCTTTGCCATATTACTCCGAACGGTCACAAAATGAGTAACTTATTGCAGAGAAATTAAAAAAAAAAACAAACTTAATTGAAGAATATTTAAATTAAATTTTTATTCCATTAGTAATATATTTTAACTTTTTCCTCTCTAAATCATGTTCCCTTGCTTATGTATTCGTTTTCAATGCCACTCGGGTAATACATATACGGTAGACCGACCAGTGAGTGAATACCACCCAGTGAATGAACAGCGCGTCATTTTTTTTTTTAAAATAAGCTTCCAAAATTTTTTTTTCTGATTAAATTCACTACACAAGCCTTCTTTACTGATATTATAAGCTATGTGATACCTGATTGGCTACTTTGGATACGTATTTTTTTCCCGGAAAAAATTTAAAATTTTGACTGCCGTGAATCGTTCTTTCTCTCCTTCAAAATAATAAGGCTGGTTTCGTGCTAGCAATTATTTTGATACATATTATTTTTATCGATAAATTTTATTTTTTAACTCTACGAAAGAAAAATTAAGTATACATATTTAGGCTATGCATTTAAATTGTTTCAGTCAATGCAGAATGCGTAGATTTTCAGGTAGAGGGGTGTTCAGTCACTGGGTACGAAAAATTGCGAAAACCCAGTGAATGAACAATGGCAAAATTTCTTTTGATTTAAAAAGAAATTTGAAGCTTCTTTGAGATATTTTCATTTTCGTACTTTTTTGTAATGCAGATAGTTTTATATGCTTATTTATTTATGTATTTCATTACATATTTTATAATTTCTTCATTTTTGTCTTTGTAAACAATGCACTTTTTACTGAGTTTTATCTTTTATCTATCTATATCTCTATCTGTATATTAACCTACCTACCTACATCTATCTTTCTATATCTTTATCTCTCTTGATAGATAGACAGATAGATACACTGATAAGGAGACAGATAGATAGAAAGATAGATAGATAAGTAGATAAATCGATCGATAAGTAGATAGATAAATTGATAAGTGGACAGATAAGTAATATATATATATATATATATAAATAGATAGATAGATAGATGGATAGATAGGTAGATAGATAAGTGGATGGATGAATAGATAAGTAGATAGATAGATAGATCTCAAAGAAACTTAGTTCCTTTTTGAATCAAAAAATTTATCATGTTCATTCACTGGACCAATTTGTGTTCATTTACTGGTTCGAGGTGTTCATTCACTGGGTCGTTGTGTCATTTTTTCTTTAAATACCTAAAAAAGTCGGAAGCGGTACCATTTAATTTCCCGCGATTTTTTAGAGATATTTACATAAATCAATTAAAATGTTTTAGCTATCACGATCTGTATAATATAGAATTTAAAATTACTAGGATTTTTTAAAAAGGAAATTGTGCTTAACTGTTCATTCACTGGTCGGTCTACCCTATATTGCATTGAAAGCACCTTCGCATTTCAAGTTTGCCGAATCCAGTGAAGGCTTATCCAAGTCTTGTCGATATTATTCCACAGGTATGGAGGGAAATGATATATTTTTAACACAAAAAATCGATGTACCTTCCGGGTTCAGAAGCAAAATGAGGATTCTAGTCACACCTCCTGAACACAGGTGGAAGAATGTTGTAACATGTGTCAAATTAGAGTGAGAGCGGGTCTTCAGTCATTCTTTTGATGCGTGGCCAACAGCGTGAATATTTTAAGCAGTGCCTGAATGTTCACGATGACGGATTAGAAAATATTGAACCATTTCAGAGGACTGTCCGCAATATCCGGCATTTTGGTTCCCCGATAAATTAGGATTCAAGATTTCGGGTATTTTGAAACATGTTATTACAGTCGCTGGTTGCTATTTCGTGAAAATAATTGATGAGAATTTGATTTAAACACCGCTCTGAGTAAATCAAACAAGATAAGGGATTTCTTGAATTTAATAAAAACTTGTCAGGAAATGTAGTGGAAAGTGGTTGAATTCGTCGCACTAAATTTCACATTGCTGTAATACATTAAATATAACCAATATCTGTCCGATTTTGTCAACATGTTAAACATAAGGCATCGGAAACAAAGCTTCTGAGTTGTTACGTTCTATAAAACAGATTTAGAAGACAAAAACTGAAAACTTGCTGTGCGCAGAAATACCGTACCCGAGCAAATTTGCGCACCTCAAGAAAAGATCCAAATCTGAAATGTAATCAGGCCCGGCATACCCGCAGAACCCGCAGTGCGGGGGGGGGGGGAAGCACGTCCTTAAAGGATCCAACGGCCCAAGATATTGAAAAATAATAATAATAATACATACTAAGACTTATGAACGTTGCAAATATACACGGCTGGTCTCTTGGGAGAAGCCCTACAGAGTTTGTTGCAGGGGGCCCAGAATTTATAGATCCGGGCTTGAATGCAATTTCAATTATTAGCTAGTAAATGCAAGACTTTTCGCGTTAGCCTTTTTTTACATACAGAAAATGCCTTTTATCATTTACAAATTTTTTGTGAAGTTCGTATTGAGTGATTCTATTTGCTTCATTTGAGTAGCAGGCCGCCTTCTGATAGCTAAAATAGTTCAAACCTACTGCTTGAGCCTATGGCTTCTATGGCTTGTATGAGGACGTAGAGATAACAGGGTTGTTCCATTTACTAACATTATAAAGTATCAACTTTATAAAAAGTTTTTTGCAGTTAAAAAATTGTTATTTATGCGGGTTGCAGACCTGACAGCACGGGCACTTGCAAATTTTAATTTTTCAGGAACAAAAAAATGTCATAGAAAATTGATGCTTCATATAACGTTACACAATGGTTCTTTATATTCGAATATATAGCAGTTAAAGGCCATAATTTAAAATTTTGCGGATAAAATAAAAATGTGCGTAAAATTGTGCATCGTGCAAATGGGTTGAGTATGATATCACGTGTTCTCTGCTGGAACCAAAATGTCGGATGATTCGGCTGCCCTGATGAAGTAGCCTCAGGAAAATATTTCATGAGACGCAATGAAGTTTTATCTGCGAGAAATGCCAAAGTGAACGTTTATGATGGTACAACTACTTTCTGACAAGAAGCCCCATGTCAGAAAGTGAGCGATGTCACTGATTTGCAGCAGTATCGTAATGTTATTGACCCGAAAAGAGGAAAACACTTCTGATCAATTTTAGATTGTTTTTGATACAATAAGAGATTTCTGTTGAACAACTTCCGGCACATTTTATTACTGTATGTACACAATTATTACGATACTAATGTACCAAATAGAGAAGAGCGTCAAAAATCCGGAAGCAATTTTATGGAAATTTAAGAAATATTTCGAGAAATAAATGATTACATTCAATTGTTAAAGAAATGACACTAAGTACATTTGTAGTACAGGAAGTATTTGTAGTACATTTGTAGTGGAGTATAATATTTTATTTTGCCGTGGGAAGATAAAGGGCAGTATTTGCAGATTTTTCGTTTTTTCTCTTCTTTTGCTTTTTTGTTATCCATTGAAGGGGAATGTGGAGCAAAGTGAAATACTTAAGATGACTTAGCTTCTTCAAAATGTACAAATTAGATATTTATTTTGAAATTGCAGTGCATAAAGAGAGAAGATTGTATTTTGTAATAAAACTTGCATTGAAAGGATATTTTTTATTTTTGGCAGTAAATTAGTGCTTTAAAAAAAAGTGGACATTTGTTGGAGCGTAGCATCAATTTTCCCCAACACCATCATAGAAACAGCTGCTTGCTCTAATAGCCAATTCTGTAAGCTGAATTTGCCAAACTTTTGTACTCTGGACCAAATTTTTATATGAGCAAAAAATTGGAAATCAGAAGGAATCAAGTTTCGATCGGTTACAGTCTAACAACATGCATCTTTCTTCAAAGTTTCAACACCATTTTTTCAGGTTGCTGTTACTCATGAAAGTTTTTTCGTACTCATTACTCATTTGTCGATTAATGTATGCTGCATTGCCCCTCTCGTCATGCAGAAATCGAATGATAGCATACCACACAAAATTTGCATTTTGTGGGAGATTCTATTGTTCGAAGTTAATTAACTTGCTCGCTTCAGGCTTGCAATTGACAACTACAACCTAGCGTCATAGATGGATATGCTAGAGACACTGTGCAACACATGTGCCAGCAGCGCCATCAGATTTTCACGCTTAGTTATTTCACGACCGTTTGTACCATGAACAAAAAATAGCCTTAATACAAAATTATACATATACAGTATATTAGACATTGAAATATATTCATAAAGTTTCTAGAAGCAAATAGTCAGCAATGTTTTGAGAAGTCATTTGAAGAATTTTGCCTTTTGCTTTTTCAATGTCAAAAGCCGAGTTCATGCCTCAAAAAAAAAAAAAAAAATTCCATTTTTGCGGCGACTCAAGAACTGTCATTACTTTTAATAAAATCCTTAAAAATATCCTTTCTCCCCCCCCCCCCTCTTTAACTTCTCAGAGAAAATGTCTGCTCTTTGAGTTTTCATTTGTAGCAAGCATTTTCTTTTTTCTATTTCTAGCACATTGTCAATATCATATCACTTTTGCTTACTTCCCTTGTTCTATTTTTTTCTTTCTATTATAAGAAACATGTAATTTTTTTTTTTAACTTTTAAGTTTCAAAATAGCTGTAGACAAGTACTAATCGAACTCGGAGAAATACGAACTAAAAGTAGTTTTCAATTTTTTTTTTTTTCCGATATAAGTTCAAAGGTAAGAGTTTGAAACCGTCCAAAATTGAAAAGAAATAAAAGGCTCATTTGTACACTAATAATGTTTTCTGGTGAGCGATATTTTCAGAATGTGGAACGTTATGATTTTTTAAACATGATCAACATGTTTAAAAAATGTTTTTATATCTAATAGTTTTCATTCTAAACCAAATTTCTATATTTTATTTAAAACTATATTCATTAAATAAAATGAAGGCCAGATAATCCCTTTAGAATTCTCCTTTTATTATGTTTTTCAATACTGTTCAACTTCTTACAGATAATTTTAAAAACCCTGAAAACATAAATGATAACAAGTTGTTAAACGTAAATAAAAATTCAGAAACCGTTTGCATTGTTCCTACTAACCCTTATTACTCCTTTAAAATCCATTTTCAAAGAAGCTAAATAAAGGATAGCTATTTAAGTGAAAGCTATTAAATGATAGCTATTAAATTACAAAATCGAAAATCAGATAAGGGTAGTAAATATAAAGGTTTTTAAAAAACACAAAATTATTTTAAAACATAGTTTTTAAATAAAAGTACGTCTCCCACCTCCTCCCTCCCCTCATACTCATACAAATAGTTTGTTAGGGATTCCTGTTCAGAGAGACTTTGATTAGTTTAAAGATGCTCAGTAGGATATCTCGTCAAAACAAAGCATACTGATATGCTACAGTCATTATTTAGCTCCATCATGTTAGTTGAATTTGTTTAGTTTTGAACGGTTCATTGGATTTTCTAATCCGGTCGTGTTCAATTGATGACCCTTGATGAAACTTCTCCAAAAAAAAAAAAAAAAATCAAAAGAATACATTTTGCACAAGTCCGCTGAGGCGCGTATACTTTCAAACTTCGCGTTTTAATATGTCAGCTACTTATTTTTTCGCGGATCTTCCTCATCTTTCTCTTTTCCTCAAAAATTACTATTTTCGTTCATTTCTTAAAAGTATTTGTTTTTGGAAAAATCTGAAAATATGTATTTATTGGCTTTCACACCTTACATAACCGATTTCAGCGACTTTTTTTAAAAACTTATTATTTACTTACATTACGTTAAATTGTGACAGTTTGTCACAAAGGGGAGGGACAGGATAACAAGAAGTATGACTTCACGCAGTTATTAATGACAAAAGGTTCACGAAAAACAGCGTGACATGAGACAAGGAGAGAGAGAGAGGCGAAGTGAGACACTTTGTGGCACAGGATGGGAATTCGGACGAATTTTCAGAAGCTAAGTCTGACATTTATGGGCAGCCCTTAAATACAGTTAGTCTAATTTTGGTCGCACGTGATGCTGGTTTATATTATTTAAGCAGAGAACAAAAAAGTTATGTGTTGTTCTTATCAGATGTTGTTTCAAAAGATTCATCCATCTTAGATTTCCCAGGTACTACACATAACGTATAAACGTTTAACAAGAAGTTCTGTCTAGAACTAAACGAGCCTACTTTCCCATATACCCATACTACTTTCTAGTACCTGATCAATATTCTCAAAAATAGCTAAAATTTGCAAATTGTTTCAAATATATTTTTTAAATATTTTAAGCTGATTTGTAAGAATAAAATATTCCTCACTCATCGTAAAAATAAAAAATATATAAAAAAAAGCAGCACCTTTTAAACAAAACATCTAATACACTTTTTTACATAAAATCTTTAACAGCTTTCAAAACGAAAAAATAATTAAAATTAATAAGCTCATGAAAAAAAATACATCATATTAAAAAAATCGTTTCTTTTTCCTCTGTTGCCAAAAATAATTTTTTAAATGAATTAATGCAATTACCAAAATAAATAAAAACAATAAAATGTCAACTTAAAAAAATAATTTTCATTGTCAAAAAAAAAAAAAAAAATCGTCTGCGTATATCTTTATGTAGAAACATAATGACTTCGAGTTGATTCGCCGAAAACTGAATGCCTAAATTAAAACTTTAGCGTCAAAATAAAGACAAGTCATACCAACAATAATTATTTCACAGTTAAAACCATAGCTGCGGAGTCGGAGTCAATCTCATTTTGGGATAAAGGAGTCGGAGTCGAATATCCAAAAATCAGAGTCAGTCACCTGTCCTCCGTGTTTAAATTTTTGCCGAAGCTACGAAGTCAGAGTCGAAGTCGGGGAGTCGGAGTCCGATTAATTATCGGGCACAGGAGTCGAGTCGGAGTCAGGTGCCCCTAAATTCTCCGAGACGGAGTCTTGGCGTCAAGAGCTGTTTCCAACAAAATTAGTTTGAAGTAAATCCGCCTTCAAGTACGGAATCTACATCGACTTTCAGTTTCCCCGTAAGCGCTAATGTTAAGGGATTTGAACTGTTCAAAATTGAACGGAAAATTGTTCAAATCAAAAAGATATTTTATATACAAGTTTTTCATCAAAAGTTTTTTCCTACAAAGTTTGTTTGAAGCAAATTCACCTCACAGTTCGGAATTGCTTTGAATTTCCCCGTAGGCGCTAATGTTAAGTTTTTTTGAACTGTTCAAAATTGAACAAAAAAAGTTCAAATCGAAAAGTGAAATGTGGGAATGAGGTGTACTCGCCGAGATCTTTCGAACAAAGAAGTTTGTTCGAATCGGACTATTCATTCAAAAGTTATTAGGGGGGGGGGGCAGACAGACAGACCGACAGACATTTTTCCCCATCTCAATATCCTACTTTCCAATTTTTAATTTTTCAATATTTATCTAACTATTTTATTTATTTTGACTTTTTTTTGTTTTTCGGGATATTTTTAAGATGCATTAAGCCTTCTTTCATGCTTTTTTCCTCTTTCTCTGACTTTTCTGGGAAAGTAGGCTAAAAATGGTTAACACCAGAGCTGAGTAAAGCCCTAGATCGTAGCTTAACCCCTTTAGATCCAGCGTCTGGTATAGTGAACATGAGCTTTAAACAGCTGTTAATCATTTAAAAATTGATTAAATTACTAGATTTTTTTTCAGTTGACTCTTTACATTCTGCTTATTATTATCTGTGAAAGAATCTTTCTTTTTGGGATTGAAATATGGGGATTAGGAGATAGAGAGTGGCTCATTTTTTTAACCATGGATTCTCGTCGCGAAGGCGAGTTATTTTTTCTGATTTTCTAAAAATTGTATAGTTTTTATTAATTATTTCAAATGCTTATATTATGTTTTATTATTGTTTGTAGAACATGTAACAATAAAGTTTGTTTGATATTTCATTGTTTTTATCTGAAATATTAATTTCAAAAACATCAGTGCGGAATATGGGACGTCTCATTTCTGGTTTTTTTTTTTTTTTTTTTTTTTTTTTGGCAACAAACTTGAAATTTTGTCTATAAGTAACTCTTTACCATTGTGCAATAAGTACCAAATCTATATACATAAATGGCTACTTCTGTATGTAAGGATGTCCGGGGTAATCTTCAAAACTACAGGATCGATTTTAACTATTTTTCACCATAGATAGCTACATTATCAGGAAGCAACATAGGCTATAATTTGTTTCTAAAAAACTTAGTTTAAAAAAGTTATTAAGGAAAACAGTAAATTTCATGCAATTTCGCTATTAAACGGTTAAATGTGAACCTATTGTTACAAAAATTCGTTGCCTTACAACAGCAATATTAATAGTAATAATAATGAAAATTTTGAATCAAGGCTTCTCTCGAGCAAGAATGAAATTTATTATTTTCGTAGGATTTTTGTCCTCATCTATACCAATAATCGATACCGGGACTAAGTATAGAGACAATTGATTTTTTTAGCAGCAGTTAGAAAATAGAGAGTGTTTATATGGGATATTTCGATAGTTGGGAATCTGGCGATCTTTCTTCATTGGCGTTAATTTTTGCTCCAGCGCTTGCGCGAGAGGTATTTTTCTTTGCAAATCTTTGCAAATTGACACCAATGAAGAAAGTTCGCCAGATTCCCAATTATCGAAATCTTCCCTGTATATAGTCTAAAATTACAAAGCCCTGAAATATTGGGGTCATGAAAAAGTGATTGTACTCTAATGAGCGACTTTTGTTCTATTAGGTGCGCTGATTTTAAATATGACATCCGTTTTTCTCAACCACATAAGAGATTATCACCAATTGGACTTTAACATACAGACAGAAAAACCTATTTCTTCCTATTCTGAGAGAAAGGAAGTCATTTCAAAATATCTGTAAGTTTATCGCTTACAAACGAGTTTATGTATCACACATACAATTGGAAATCAGTTACTAAATATATATATATATATATATATATATATATATATATTAGTTTTATAGTAATTAGAACAGTTACCCATAATTAAAACAACTCATTTGTAACGTAGGACAATTTTTTCAACTGGCGCTGTTTTTGAAGCCAAAGACTACGTAATGATGTTTCTCGGCTTTCACCATGTTACCAAAATATCGCCATTAAAAGAATCTTTAAAACCTTTGTTAAAATGTAAAATAATCCGCTAACTAAATTAGGCAAATTCATAAACAGCACAAAAACTCGCCAAGTTTTACTACCTGTTTCGGACACATTTCAGATGAAAATATTTGCATCATTTTATGGTCATCAAATATCTCAGTATTGGCGACAATATCTCTTTGACGTAAATTAATAACATAGTTTTACTAAGTAGGGAGGGGGAATATTATCCAAAACATCCCAAAATGATTACCACAAATTTGGTAACATTTTAAATCGCACCAAGCACCACAATAATTGAAATTTCCCAAAATAACTGAAGCAAGTATAGTGGGATTACGGACGGCTACCTTTTTAAAAACCGTTTGCAATTCAATAGCCACATGGAGAAAATTTTAGATTATTCTCAAAAAAAAAAAAAAAAGAGAGAGAGAGAGAAAAACACATTGACTGATAAATCTTAATTTCATATTTTATAAATTCTTCAAATTTTTATACCTTTAAACGTCGTTTTTTCGTTTCTAACTGAATACTATTTTGCTCTTTATACTTATTGCTACTTTACTTTTATGGGTAAGGAAGAAGCTCGATTTTTAATCACTCAAAGCGGTGTGTTTTGAGTTTTTTTCAGTTAAAACAGAAAACGAATGAAAGTAGCGATTGGTTCTCACAATTATTACTGACCCAGGCAACGCCGGGTATTTTTGTTGGTATAAACATATTTGGTTAAGTATTTCGACTGAAGGGTTTAAGTAGCGACACATCCGCCATCTTGGGGTTAAATGTCGCTATCGGCTTATGCCTGCTATAATGAAATAACGTGCTTTGCTTCTTGATTGTAGATTAACATAGAGTTAATCAGAAACGACAATCAAAGAACAAAACACGCTACTTCACCATAACGTACACAGAAAAAAAAATATCGTTTGGGACCCAAGATGGCGAACGCTTCGTTAATTTATTCTATGATTCGGGGCTTTAGGGATGCGGAGTCGGAGTTAGATTGATTTTGGAGTAGTGGAGTCGGAGTCGGAGCAGGGGGGTCGAAGCTTCAAAGTTCCAATAATCGAAGTCGGTCATTTTCCCTCAAAGTTCGCAACGCTAACAGGGTTTACTGAGTCGGAGCCGGAGTCGGAATCGGGCTGATTTTGAGGTAAGGGGGCGTGAATCAGAGTCGGAAGCTCTAAAGTATCCGGAGGTCAGAGCAGGAGTCAGTCATTTTTCCTTCGACTCCACAGCCCTGGTTGTCACAAAGTTAACAACCCGTTTACAACCTTTATGAAACGATGTGTGCTACCTGGGATTATGAATCAACAAAAGAAATATTTCATACTAGCAGCATCCGCACGGGGATGCCCGTGCTAAGAAGTTAAAGGAAGTCCGTTGAGCAAAAGAAATACACTATTCCCCCGCCCCTTCTGATGAGAGGTGATCATTTTTTTCAACTAAAATGCGTACACACCTTTTCAAAAGACCTATCAAAGGCTCTTTGAAATTTAAAACTATTTGCCAAAACACATAAAAATATTAACAGTAGCTTTAAAACTCAAAGTAATCCTTCAACTACATGGTTCATCGCTTAACGCGCCAAGCAACCACGCTACCGTAACCCTTCCCTTTAGCGAGTGAAGCGGTTATTTTCCCTTGCAATTTAAAGTATTTCACAAATCAAACAATGCTATAATAAAAACTTTTTAATGAACAATCACAATTGAATAATACGACAAATCAAATTACTTGCTTAGATAAATACCTACCGTCAACCATAAGAACAAAAACAAACGTTGAAGAAATAAGGAAAACAAAACGCAATAGAAAAATCCTACAAAATCAAATTTTGTACCTCAACATCCCAAAAAAGCGCATTCAAAAATATATTCGCTGATCACAACAGCGTAGCATGGGCATGGTTCCTCGCCGCTATCGACACTGTCGGTCAGCGCCCTCTCGAAAAGTTAACTCACCCCGCCATCTATTAGTAATTTATAGAACTAAACAATTAATTAAACATCTGATTTGCAATTAATTACCAAATATTTCGGTCAATCTGATTTTGAAAAATAGTCTATAGCCTTCCTCAGTAAATGGACTATTCAACACAAAAATAATTTTTCAATTCGAATCAGTAGTTCCTGAGATTAGCGCGTTCAACCAAACACTCTTCAGCTTCAGAATATTAATATAGATATAAATTTTCCCGTTTTCATAACACTTTTTATTACTGCTGCACTCCGATTAGTCATAGCGTGATTTTATATAGCCTATAGCCTTCACCAATGAATGGGCTGTTTAACACAAAAAAAAAATTTCTGTTCCTGAGATTAGCACATTCAAACAAACTCTTCAGCTTTATATTATTAGTTAACTATATTATTAGTTAAATAATAAGAAAAATAAGACAACTGTCTTTTTACAAATCATTTTTAGCATCGTTTAGGATTTTCGCTAAAAAGTACCGGTTAAATTTCCCTCATGACTGACTCGAACCTACGCCCATTCGATCGCTAAGCCAGAACGTTCAGGTCGAGCCACCGTGGCTACGAGTATTCTGCGTTCCAAGCATTTTATATTATAATATAAATTTTCCCGTTTTCATAATTTTTTATTGCTCTTCCACTTTTATTAGTCATAGCGTGATGTTATATAGCCTATAGCCTTCCTCAATGAATGGACTGTACAACACAAAAAGAATTTTTCAATTAAAAACTGTAGTTCCTGACATTAGCGAGGTCAAACAAACGAACTCTACTGCTTTATATTATTAGTATAGAATATTATTAGTATAGATTTAGTTTCATGGTTACACT